>NC_052316.1:7555000-7855000 GCF_016432855.1 Salvelinus namaycush
CTTTAAAACAACAAACAAATGATCTGCCCCATGCAAAATGTGTAGAATTGCTGAGAATGAGCTTTAAAAAATGTTTTTTCTTCGCCAACAACAGGGGTGTGAGCAGTTTGGGGTCGCCCGGGTTGCGAGGTGGGAGTTTGTTTCTACACAGATAAACTACAATATCCACCCGGACCTTTGCCTCCTAGGACATTTGTGTGACCGGACCTTCTCAAATAGTACTGGTCTAGGGTGTAGGGATGTCGGGCTTGATTCAAGCATTCTAATGAGTCCTGTCCGTGTGCTTCCCTCTCTCTCACTCCCCCATGATGACCAAAGTCCAGCAAGTCACACGTGCCCAGAGGTCATCACCGGTCCACCTCCACCCCATCAAAGGTCCCTGATCTGTTTGGGGTGAGGAACCTATTGACGAGCTTTTAACTGATAACAGCCCTTCTCTTATCAGCAGTGCAGCCACTGAAGTGGCATGTTTGACAGATGTTGTTATCCATAATGGATCTGTTAGGTCTGTTAGGAGTCTGTTTAATGAATCATGTTAAGCCCAGGGGTGAAAGTAAGCCGGTCGGGTACGGCGTCCCGGCAAAATACGTCATACCAGTAAAACGTGAGCCTATCACAATAATGAAAATAAAATGTAGGTTATTACACCGTGATTTTACATTACCGCATGCCAGCTACATGAAAAATGGGTGATATTTTTATTTATTTTTACTTATTTTGCACATAATGTTGCCGCTACCGTCTCTTATGACCGAAAATATCTTCTGGACATCAGGACTGCGATTACTCACCATGGACTGGAAGATTCCTTTTTTCCCTTTTAACGAGTCTGACGAGCCCGACGTGAATGATATACTGCTCTCCCGGGAACAGGCCCAGATCCCCGTGATTTGCGTGAAGAGGAGGCGGAGAAAAAGGGGCCAAAGGGCGGGCTGCCTTTTGAGAATTCGTAGGCGATCGAATAAACCCCCACTTCCTTCCATTCTGCTAACAAACGCGCAATCTTTGGAGAATAAAATAAATGACCTACGCGGAAGATGAAACTACCAACGGGACGTTCAAAACTGTAATATCTTATGCTTCACAGAGTCGTGGCTGAACTACGACACTATCAACATACAGCTGGCTGGTTAAATGCTGTACAGGCAGGATAGAACAGCGGCGTCTGGTAAGACAAGGGGCGGCAGACTATGTATTTTTGTAAATAACAGCTGGTGCACGATATCTAAGGAAGTCTCGGGCTGTTGCTCGCCTGAGGTAGAGTATCTCATGATAAGCTGTAGACCACACTATCTACCGAGAGTTTTCATCTGTATTTTTCGCAGCTGTTTACATACCACCACAGACTGAGAATGGCACAAAGACCGCATTGAATGAGCTGTATTCTGCCATAAGCAAACAAGAAAACGGACTTTCATGCAGGGAAAATTAAATCCGTTTTACCAAATTTCTATCAGCATGTGAAATGTGCAACCAGAGGGAAAAAACTCTGGGCTACCTTTACTCCACACACAGAGACGCATACAAATCTTTCCCTTGCCCTCCATTTGGCAAATCTGACCATAATTCTATCCTCCTGATTCCTGCTTATAAGCAAAAATGAAACCAGGAAGCACCAGTGACTCGATAAATAAAAAAGTGGTCAGATGAAGCAGATGCTAAACTACAGGACTGTTTTGCTAGCACAGACTGGAATATGTTCCGGAAATCCTCTGATGGCATTGAGGAGTACACCACATCAGTCATTGGCTTCATCAATAAGTGCATTGTTGACGTCGTCCCCACAGTGACCGTACGTACATACCTCAACCAGAAGCCATGGATTACAGGCAACATCTGCACTGAGCTAACGGCTAGAGCTGCCGCTTTCAAGGAGCGGGACTCTAACCTGGAAGCTTATAAGAAATCCCGCTATGCCCTCGGACGAACCATCAAACAGGCAAAGCATCAATACAGGACTAAGATCAAATCGTACTACACCGGGTCTGACGCTCGTCAGATGTGGCAGGGCTTGCAAACCATTACAGACTACAAAGGGAAGCACAGCCGAGAGCTGCCTGGTGACACGATCCTACCAGATGAGTTAAACTACTTCTGTGCTCGCTTCCGAGGCAAATAACACAAAAATATCCTTGAGAGCACCAGCTGTTCCAGAAGACTGTGTGATCACGCTCTCCGCGTCCGATGTGAGTGAGACCTTTAAACAGGTCAACATTCACAAGGCCGCAGGACCAGACGGATTACCAGGACGTGTACTGCGAGCATGCGCTGACCAACTGGCAAGTGTATTCACTGACATTTTCAACCTCTCCCTGTCTGAGTCTGTAAGCAGACCACCATAGTCCCTGTGCCCAAGAACACTAAGGTAACCTGCTTAAATGGCTACCGACCCTTAGCACTCATGTCTGTAGCCATGAAGTGCTTTGAAAGGCTGGTCATGGCTCACATCAACACCATTATCCCAGAAACCCGAGATCCACTCCAATTTGCATACCGCCCCAACAGATCCACAGATGATGCAATCTCTATTGCACTCCACACTGCCCTTTCCCACCTGGACAAAAGGAGCACCTATGTGAGAATGCTTTCATTGACTACAGCTCAGCTTTCAACACCCTAGTGCCCTCAAAGCTCATCAATAAGTTATATAAAACACCTCCCTCTGCAACTGGATCCTGGAATTCCTGAAGGGCCGCACCCATGTGGTAAGGGTAGGTAACAACACATCCACCACACTGATCCTCAACACAGGGGCCCCTCAGGGGTGCATGCTCAGTCCTCTCCTGTACTCCCTGTTCACACATGACTGCACGGCCAGGCACGACTCCAACACCATCATTAAGTTTGCCGATGACACAATAGTAGTAGGCCTGATCATAGACAACGACGTGACAGCCTATAGGGAGGAGGTCAGAGACCTGGCCGTGTGGTGCCACGACAACAATCTCTACCTCAACGTGATCAAAACAAAGGATGTGATTGTGGACTACAGGAAAAAGAGGACCGAGCACGCCCCCATTCTCATCAACGGAGCGGTAGTGGAACAGGTTGAGAGCTTCAAGTTCCTTGGTGTCCACCTCACCAACAAACTAACATGGTCCAAGCACACCAAGACAGTCGTGAAGAGGGCACGACAAAACCTATTGCCCCTCAGGAGACTGAAAAGATTTGACATGGGTCCTCAGATCCTCAAAAGGTTCTACAGCTACACCATCGAGAGCATCCTGACTGGTTGCATCACTGCCTGGTATGGCAACTGCTCGGCCTTCGACCGCAAGGCACTACAGAGGGTAGTGCGAACGGCCCAGTGCATCACTGGGGCCAAGCTCCCTGCCATCCAGGACCTCTATACCAGACGGTGCCAGAGGAAGGCCCTAAAAATTGTCAAAGACTCCACCCATCCTAGTCATAGACTGTTCTCTCTGCTACCACACGGCAAGCGGTACCGGAGCGCCAAATCTAGGTCCAAGAGGCTTCTAAACAGCTTCTAATCCCAAGTCATAAGACTCCTGAACATGTTATCAAATGGCTACCCAGACTATTTGCATTGCCCCCCTCCCCTCTCCCCCTCTGTTACACCGCTGCCACTTTCTGTTGTTATCATCTATGCATAGTCACTTTAACAACTCTGCCTACATGTACATATTACCTCAATTAACCGGTGCCCCCGCACGTTGACTCTGTACCGGTACCCCCCTGTATATAGTCTTGCTATTGTTATTTCACTGCTGCTCTTTAAATACTTGTTGCTTTTATTTCTTATTCGTCATCCGTATTTTTTGAAACTGCATTGTTGGTTAGGGGCTGGTAAGTAAGCATTTCACTGTACGTCCTACACCTGTTGTGTTTGGCGCATGTGATAAATAAAATTGGATTTGATTCGATTTGATATACGCTCCAAATTGCGTTGTGTTTCGAGGAGAACTCTTCCGTTTTCCTATGGCGGAGATGAGTGGCCAATACCAAGACACGCAGACAGGCTACAAGTGGAGAATGTTCTGAGGCCTACAATACATGTTTAGGTGTTTTGTAACAGATGTCTTTTTCCATTCATCAAATCACGGGTGAACAGTGCAGGGGCGGCGGGTAGACCAGTGGTTAGAGCGTTGGTCCAGGAACCGAAAGGTCAAATACCCAAGCCGACAAGGTGAAAAAATCTGTCAATGTGCCCTTAAGCGAGGCACTTAACCCAAATTTGCTCCAGGTGCACTGTACTAGTATGGCTGGCCCTGTAAAACAACACATTTCAACTGCACCGGTCCAGTATGTGACAAAAAAAGAAATGCTTGAATTATTTTGTGAGTGGATGAACGTGCACGGGTAGCCAAACAGGGACACTTTTTTGAAGTGATAGTTTGACAATCAGATAAAAACATCATGACTGGTTGTGTTTATGCCACATGTAATACATGTTAAAAATGACAAATCTTCACTAGGCCTACTAAACCCATAGGTATTATATGAAATTAATAGGGATTCTGAATGTAATTCTATGATTACACCTAGCCGTACTTTGGAATTATGAATCCTTTGGGACTTAAGTTAAAGCAGCTCCTCTCCTTGTTTTAACAGCGGAGGTGTTTTTTTAATGCAAGCCTCCCAGGCATTTGTCTTAGTAGTCAACAGTGCCTTGCAAAAGTATTCATACCCCTTGGATTTCTTCACATTTGATTGTATTATAAAGTGGGATTAAAATGTCAACAATTTACTCCAGATACTCTCTGTATCACGTTTCAGGTAAGACCCAGATGCAGACTACGTCGAATTAACAACAGTTTATTAATTCAGACCGGTCAAGGGCAGGCAGGGTTCAGTAATCCAGATAGATGGGGCAAAGGTACGGGACGGCAGGCAGACACGCTCAGGGTCAGGGTAGGCAGATGTCAGTAATCCAGATAGGTGGGGCAAAGGTACGGGACGGCAGGCAGGCACGCTCAGGGTCAGGGTAGGCAGATGTCAGTAATCCAGATAGGTGGGGCAAAGGTACAGGACGGCAGGCAGGCACGCTCAGGGTCAGGGTAGGCAGATGTCAGTAATCCAGATAGATGGGGCAAAGGTACGGGACGGCAGGCAGGCACGCGCAGGGTCAGGGTAGGCAGATGTCAGTAATCCAGATAGGTGGGGCAAAGGTACAGGACGGCAGGCAGGCTCAGGTTCAGGGCAGGCAGAAAAGGTCAAAACCGGGAAAACTAGAAAACAGGAACAATAGACAATCACAAAGACAGGTGAAACAGATCAGGGTGTGACACTCTAATTTTTGTATTTTTAATGGTTCCCCATTAGTTCCTGCCAATGCAGCAGCTACTCTTCCTGGGGTCCGGCAAAATAATGGCAGTTATATACAATTCAGAATATTACTTTGATATTACAAAATATTAACATGACATTTCATAACACTTTTCAAAACACATTCAGTGTGTGCCCTCAGGCCACTACTCTAATCTGAAAGTGGGAGAAAAAAGTGATCCTTTTTTTCCCTAGATTAATAAAAATTAGATAACAAAAATATAGTTGTCGCGTAAGTCTTCAGCCCCTTTGTTCAGGCAAGCCTAAATTAGTTCAGGAGTCAAATGTGGCTTAACAAATCACATAATAAGTCATATGGACTCACTCTGTGTGAAATAATAAGGGTTGGCATGATTTAAAAAAAATGACTAACCCTTCCTCTGTCCTCCATACATACAACAACTCCAAGGTCCCTCAGTCAAGTATTGAATTTCAAGCACAGTTTCAACTACAAAGGCCAGGGAGCTTTTCGAAAGCCTCATAAATAAGGGCAGTGATTGATAGATGGGTAACAATAACCAACCAGACATTGAATATCGCTTTAAGTATGGTGACGGTAATGCTTATGCTGCTGATTATGTATTAAACTACCCAGACACATCACAGATACAGTCGTCCTTCCAAACTGAGCTGCAGGACAGGAATCAAACTGATCAGAGATGCTATGCCATGAGACCATTGGTGATTTTAAAACAGTTATAGATTTTAATGGCTGTGGTGGGAAAGAAACTGAGGGTGGATCATCAACATTGTAGTGACTCCACAATAACGACTTAAGGGAAAATAAGAATATATATATATACACAATCAAAATATTCTAAAACATGCTTCTTGTATGCAACACGGTCTGCTTTACACCAGACACTGGCAGAGGAATTCACCTTTCAGCAGGACAATAACCTACAACACAATCTATTGCAAGACTTGAACATAGCTGTCTAAGCATGATCCCCTACATTTTGACAGAGCTTGAAGAATTATGAAAAGACTAATGGGCTAATATTGCACAATCCAGGTGTGTAAAGCTCTTAGAGACTTACCCAAGAAGACGTACAGCGGTAATCACTGCCAAAGATGTTTATAACATGTATTGACTCAGGGAGCTGAATACTTATGCAACAACTATATTTTATATTTCATTTCTATTCATTTTCTATTAAAAGAAAATCCACTTTGACATTAGAGTATTTTGTGTAGATTGTTGACAAAGTAAATTAGAATGAAACCCATTTTAATCCAGCTTTGTAACACAGTAAAATGGGAAGAAATCCAAGTGGTATGAATAATTGGGTTGACGGTATGGAACCTTTTTTTAGTATATCCAAACATCTTCGACAAGGTCAGCCCATGGACTAACATGTGATTTCTGCTTGTGAAGTAAGCTACAGTACTCCACCACTAACAAATGGAAAAAGGATAATTAGACACACGTGTCAGGAGACACAGCCAATAAACATAAAAGCACCACTATACTGAGCAAAATTAAGAATTAAGCCTACAGTAGCAAGTACTTTTGTTATGGTTACAGTTTTTTTTTTTGTGTTAGCAACCAAAACTTGGCAACACTAATAGCGATCGCCTTACAAATGTATTATCATGCTTCAGATGTGTGTATACGGAGAACAAACACTTATTTTAACTTGAGAATCTGAGGTCACCACACCTGACTCCAAACCCACAAACCTGAGGTTCTTGTTAAGCGTCAATGGCCTGTCTATAATGCTTCTTCCCATTGGTCTTTGTGTTGTTCTGAGCTAAGTGGGTGGAGAAGTGAAACCTGTTGGCTGAAACCAGCCAGTATCAAGACTGTAGCCAGAAGGCTTAATGCTGGAGATCTAAATGGGTCTGACAGTTATGGGCCTATGTCTGTTTGCACCCTATTCACTTAATAGTACACTACTTCTTACCGGGGCCATAGGGCGTGTCAAAAGTAACGCACTGTATAGGGAACAGGGTATCACTTGGGACGCAGCCTTGGTTAGCTTGTCTCCTGGCTGAAAGCCGATGCTGTTATCTGACAGGCCTGCCATGTTGACTGGGGAATAATGGGGCTGGGTGGGGTGGGACAGAGAGGAGAGAGAGGGGCAGATAGGGTTAGCATGGTCATGGGGGAGAGACTTCTGTCAGGGGCCGGCAAGGTGAAACCTGGTGTGGAATGTGGTAGGGATGAGGTCGTGTATGTGTGTGTATGTGTGTGCGTGCATGTGTGTGCGTGAGAGAGATAACATTTGTGTGTGTGTGTGTTTGTGTGAGTGAATGGTTCAAGTCTGAAAGGGGATCCAGCAGTCAGGCCTCTCAGGACCAGATTGTGATGTCTTGGGAACCACCCTCGGGCTTCTGGGTAATGGGAGACAAACTGACCGTAAACATAACAACAGGAGGAATCATGGTTGGTTAACTCGGCTCACTTTCTAACCTGTAATTCGAGGGTGACATGAAAGTCTGACTTTTGACCTTCTCAATAGAACCATAACAAAATGGACGTGGGCCCTCTACTGGCGCTACTGGTGTAGGATTCTGTTGCGTTGTTGAAATTATATTTACTTGGCGTGTTCACACTTCAGTAACATTTGAATGTGAATGTTCTCTCCCCCCTCTCTCTCCATCCTCCCTTCTTGAATATCCTCACTTATCTTTACACTTTCATTTCAATCTGCTGTATACACTTATTTAACATATTCCTCTAATGGGAGCAACACACACAAACACTATCCGAGTGGGATCCACTTGGCATCACCGCGCGTTGAATACCCATCAACGTGGAGGAGCTGGAGACTTGAAAGGGGGGCGCAAACAAACGGGATAAACACATTCCTGTGAAGAAGCCGGGTATAGAGGGGCGAGGAGGGGCGGGGGGGGGGGGGGGTGTTCAAGGAGCATTGTTGCCATTATGCAGGAGGGTTCCGAGTCTCTTCCCAGCGCCTCAGATCTTGCAGGCAGCAACCACTTGACCTTTCCAGCAACTAAAGGAATATGACAGGCGTGAAGCCGCCAAGAAAAAAAAGGAGAAAGCGAGAGCAAGAAACAAAAGCCACACAAAGTGCAGCCCGCCACCATAACAGTTAGTTTGCAATCAACGTCAGTCAACCCTCCCGTGGGGACAGTTTGATTTCCACTTTTCAAATTAGGTGTTTATTTCGGGCCTGATAATTGGGAGGCTAAACTGAGACAAGAAGGAAAAAAGTTGAAAAGGGAACAAAACTGATGGAAAACAAAGGGGGGGGGGTGGAATCAAGGAAAAAAATTGAATAATGTACTGGTGATGAAGAGGGAGTAGGGCTTGGGGGAGGTGGGGGGGAGCTGAGGTGAGGGGGCGGAAGGGGGGTGAGTTTCTTTAATGTTTCTGGCAGCGGACCAGCTGAGGTCTCAAGGTTATCCTGGCTTTGCAAACTCCCACGGGAAAGGTGGAACGAGAGGGGGGGGGGGGGGGGGTGCAGGCCTGGACGGAGGGGTTCGAGGGAGGCGAGGGGGGGCTTCACATTTCTCCAGGAGGGAGGTTAATGCTCTGGGGGAGTAATCCTGAGGCCCATGCCTGATAAGGATGGTCTTGGCCCAGGTAAAAGAGGACGGGTACTAGAGGGGAGAGAGACAGGACCCCCGTCCAGGGTCTCCCACCAGGCTGCATTTAGAGGACGAGAGAGAGAGAGCACTCTGCCTGGTCTTGTCTGGTCTCTGGCCTACGATAGACAGGGATGCAAAGGGAACAATGGGGTTAGGTTAGGAAAGTGCCCCGTAGAGAACTGTGTGCTGATGGGCCATCGCTGGGCCTCAGAACTGACTTTGATTTCAACAGGCATGCATTAGGACAACTTCTTTATAACAGCGTATAACAGCTTAATAGCAGGAAGGTATTTAAACACATTCAAAAGTAGTGATCAGAGAGAGATTATCTTGCACGATTTCAATTGATCGATCTCATTACAAAATACAGGTCCCTCTCGCACTTTCCCCCGCCCCTCACCACCATATAGCGCTGATATGAGGCGATCACTGGGGCTGAATGGAGCTCAATGAGAGATCCTCATCGATACTATAGTGTGTTTGTTCACTTAAACAGGCCCTATTAGCGATAACGATTGGCACAGAATTATGCCTGTCAGTCGAAAGAGGGGCCAGTGTGGCCTCTATCTACCGTCAGCAAAGGGGGCTCCTTGAAGAGGAAATTGAGAGTGTTTATGCACCTGTGGTCCGATGCGCCCAGCTAGCTAGCGCTCCTCTCACCATAAACAAGCAGCACCTCTGCTGCGATACTCTAGTAAATAGTTTCTCACATTGGGTGTCTTTAGGTGAAGCTGTAGGTGACTGAATGGATTTACGGCAGACGAGAGAGGGGTAAGCATAGTCAATGAAAGAGAAACTTGGGGTGTGTTCCAAATAGCACCCTGTTACCTATATAGTGGACTACTTTTGACTCAGTCTTGATGTTTATGTGGAGAGAACGTAGTTATCCTACATGGCACTGGGAATAGCTTGAGCCATCTTTCAGGATCCCTCTTTTCCATTGGTACCAACGGACCAAGTTGATCCACTAAAGAAGAGAGGATATCTTGATACCAATGGACCAATACCCTTATAGTAACACCTACCGTATACCTTGATACCAATGGATTGACTGTCTATCTAATCCGACATCCATTTCACAGTTTGATGGTAATGATATACCAGATATCTTGTATCAGGAGAGATAACAGTCATCTTGATTACTCCACATTTGCATTTGGCTTCCTTACCAGTGGTAGTCTAGTATTCCCAATCCTCCCCCCAGGCCCTATAAGCAGGCAGGCAGGCAGGCGAGCAGAGCGGAGCAAACCCACAGACCGGCCCAACTCACCAGAGCCTCTCTCCAAACAACCATATCACACAAACACTGTTTTACTCACCCTGAACCCTGACCCTAGTCGCTGCAGCCTCCCCCTCACATGCAAATACAGGCCCTGCTCCGAGAGGCATCAGAGAGAGAGGGAAGGAGGGATGGAGAGAAGGAAGGATAGACCCCTGAAGGCAAAAAGGCGCTCCCCAGCCTCAGAAGCGAGAGAGTGCAGCAGCCATGAGAGGCTCCAGTCCACACAGCCCAGCATGCGCATGGGGCTTTCAACCAAAACGCTTCTCTCTCTTAGCCAGCCAAACACACTGTGCTAGCGCCCATGTCTGCTGGGCTGACAGTGACCTGCACTGATCTTTGTGTGTGTGTGTGTGTGTGTGTGTGTGTGTGTGTGTGTGTGTGTGTGTGTGTGTGTGTGTGTGTGTGTGTGTGTGTGTGTGTGTGTGTGTGTGTGTGTGTGTGTGAGCGAGCGAGCGAATCACTGCTTACCATTTTCCTTGCTCCCAGGCTCCTTCAGGGCCGCAGCTCTTTCCTCTACTGGTGCTGGTGTGTGTGTGTGTTCCTTAGTGCTACTGTGAGAGGGGAGGTGGGTGATGTCTGTATCTGGAGAGGCTCCAAACCCCCTTCTCTTCTCATCCCTCTGTCCTCTCCTCCCTGAATGTTCTCTGTGCTTGAAGGATCTCTCAGTTCTCCTCTCCTTTCAGTCCCTGCTTTGAACCCCCCCCCCCCTCTCTCTCTCTCTTGCTTGCTCTCGCTCTCAGACTCGGCTTCCTCGCTCACAGCAGCCAAGCACAGGTCCTACTCCACTCCCACTGATAACAAACAAACACACACACAGACTCACACACACACACACACACACAGACACAGAGCGTTTTACATTATGAGACTGTATGGGAGTGACTCTCCCATCCACCCCCCCCCCCCCCCCCCCCCTCCCCCCTTCCCTCGTTCCTATCACCAGGGCTTGTTAGCAGACGCCACCGCTGCTCACCAATGGCTTACGCATTAAAGCATGAGCTGTCTGTGATAACGGGACAGATTATTTGTGAGCGCAATATCTCCCACTTTCACGCGCACTTTAGCCCCACAATCAACCCCTCTGATTGCATTATTGCTGTGTGGAGGTCCATGGTCGAGAGGCCTCAATAAAGATACAACCGTGGGAGGGAGGGAGGGAGGGAGTAGTGTACGAGAAAAAAAGGAAGAGAGAGAAAATGGGAGGGAGAAAGGGAAATATAGAGGGGAGAGAGGAGGGGGAGACAGAGGTGTGGAGAGACAGGGAGGAGAGGCTGGAGGGGAGATTGAAAGAGAAGAGGGGGAGACAGAGCGAGGGGGAGACAGAGGTGTGGAGAGACCGGGAGGAGAGGCTGGAGGGGAGATTGAAAGAGAAGAGGGGGAGACAGAGCGAGGGGGAGACAGAGCTGTGGAGACAGGGAGGAGAGGCTGGAGGGAAGATGGAAAGAGAAGAGGGGGAGACAGAGAGGGAGGAGTTAGAGATATTGGGGGAATTCAAGGAGAGATTGGAGAGACTGAAGGGAAGGGGGAGAGAGGGGGGAAAGGTATGATGGAGAGAGAAGGGACGGGCCTAGTGTGGTGGCTGTTTGGGGGACCCACTGTGTTAATAAAGTTGTAACAAATAACTTTGTATATTAGAAATAATGTCAAATCAATATAGCCCTTATTTTCCTTTAACTCAATGTTTATATATAAACTCAGCAAAAAAAGAAACGTCCCTTTTTCAGGACTCTGTCTTTCAAAGATAATTCATAAAAATCCAAATAACTTCACAGATCTTCATTGTAAAGGGTTTAAACACTGTTTCCCATGCTGGTTCAATGAACCATAAACAATTAATGAACATGCACCTGTGGAACGGTCGTTAAGACACTAACAGCTTACAGATGGTAGACAGGTAGCCTAGTGGTTAGAGCGTTGGGCCAGTAACCAAAAGGTTGGTGGATCGAATCCCCGAGCTGACAAGGTAAAAATCTGTCATTCTGCCCCTGAACAAGGCAGTTAACAAACTGTTCCTAGGCCGTCATTTGTTCTAGGACGGACAGCTGATCGTCCTCGCAGTGGCACACAACGTGTAACAACACCTGCACAGGATCGGTACATCTGAACATCACACCTGCGGGACAGGTACAGGATGGCAACAACAGCTGCACGAGTTACACCAGGAACGCACAATCCCTCCATCAGTGCTCAGACTGTCCGCAATAGGCTGAGAGAGGCTGGACTGAGGGCTTGTAGGCCTGTTGTAAGGCAGGTCCTCACCAGACATCACCGGCAACTACGTTGCCTATGGGCACAAACCCACTGTCGCTGGACCAGACAGGACCGGCAAAAAGTGCTCTTCACTGACGAGTCGTGGTTTTGTCTCACCAGGGGTGATGGTCGGATTCGTGTTTATTGTCGAAGGAATGAGCATTACACAAGAGGCCTGTACTCTGGAGCGGGATCGATTTGGAGGTGGAGGGTTCGTCATGGTCTGGGGCGGTGTGTCACAGCATCATTGGACTGAGCTTGTTGTCATTGCAGACAATCTCAACACTGTGCGTTACAGGAAAGACATCCTCTTCCCTCATGTGGTACCCCTCCTGCAGGCTCATCCTGATATGACCAACCAGCATGACAATGCCACTAGCCATACTGCTCGTTCTGTGCGTGATTTCCTGCAAGACAGGAATGTCAGTGTTCTGCCATGGCCAGCAAAGAGCCCGGATCTCAATCCCATTGAGCACGCCTGGGACCTGTTGGATCGGAGGGTGAGGGCTAGGGACATTCCCCCCAGAAATGTCTGGGAACTTGCAGGTGCCCTGGTGGAAGAGTGGGGTAACATCTCACAGCAAGAACTGGTAAATCTGGTGCAGTCCATGAAGAGGAGATGCACTGCAGTACTTAATGCAGCTGGTGGCCACACCAGATACTGACTGTTACTTTTGATTTTGACCCCCCCTTTGTTCAGGGACACATTATTCCATTTCTGTTAGTCACATGTCTGTTTATGTCTCAGTTGTTGAATCTTGTTATGTTCATACAAATATTTACACATGTTAAGTTTGCTGAAAACAAAAGCAGTTGACAGTGAGAGGACGTTTCTTTTTTTGCTGAGTTTATATATATCATTGATAGCCAAAGACAATAGCATCCATTTAGGGCTGTGACTCAAACGGCTTTCCCAGAGCTATTTGGTGATAGTGAAGTTGACACATCGCAGCAGGTAACACTCGTGGGACTGGAGGCGGCCAGGTGTAGCCGATGAACTCCGGGAGCCCTGAACTCCCGCGAAAAGGGAGGGACCGTGAGACCCAGGGCTACCTGAGCTCAATTCAGCATTCAAGACCTCTTGCAACATGAGCGTGAGAATGTCATTCAGGCAGAGAGGGTTTCAGAACCAACAGTTTATTGTGTTCTTAACATCCATACAGTTGTTTTGGAACTCTGTCAGTGCCATTGTACAGGGCGAAATGACTCAGGTGTACGTCCAAGACAAATGGAGAGGTGTTACTGTTGTTGACAGTAGCTATAGCCTATGTAGACATGAAGAACTTATGGATATTATAGATAATCATTCTACTGTACTATTGGAGCTAGTAACATAAGCATTTCGCTGCACCTGCCATAACGCCTGCAAGTCTGTGTATGCCAGTGGTGTAGTGGTGCCAAGAGAACTGTGCACACTCAAATTCTTTTCAAAGAATGTCCAAACGCCCCGCCCGGCGAAACAGTGACATACTCTGAATTACCTAAAATTATACATTTTTTCTCAGTCAGGCCAACCCAAGATGTACTGTGCAAGTACACTAATAGTAGGCCTACCATTGAAATAGATCAACGTAAAAAATGCACAAGTTTGCGATTTTCCCAACATTTTTCAGATTTTAACTCTCAAAGTCACACCTTTTTAACAGGAAAACAACAAAAGTGTACGTTCTAAGTCCATAACAATGCATAAACCACATCCTGAGAAATGTAGATTTGTTTTTAGAGTAGTTACCCGTTAGCAGTGTTTCTGTACCACGTGAGTTGGTGTTTCCTAAAGAAATGGCTACTGGATTGATGCAAATAATCATGATATCATTCTGACAGGTAGGCTACTTTGTATCTAGTGTGGTTGCGACCCATCATTCATGTTTTGAGCCCCACCTGTTTGTGAAAAAATATATACAGTACCAGTCAAAAGTTTGGACACATCTACTCATTCAAGGGTTTTTCTTTATTTTTACTATTTTCTACATTGTTCAATAATAGTGAAGACATCAAAACTATGAAATAACACATATGCAATCATGTAGTAAGCAAAAAAGGGTTAAACAAATCAAAATATATTTTATATTTGAGATTCTTCAAAGTAGCCACCCTTTGCCTTGACAGCTTTGCACACTCTTGGCATTCTCTCAACCAGCTTAATGAGGTAGTCACCTGGAATGCATTTCAAGACTGTTGGAAAAGCATTCCAGGTGAAGCCGGTTGAGAGAATGCCCAAAGTGTGCAGAGCTGTCATCAAGGCAAAGAGTGGCTACTTTGAAGAATTTCAAATATAAAATATATCTTTATTTGTTTAACACTTTTTGCTTACTACATGATCACATATGTGTTATTTCATAGTTTTGATGTCTTCACTATTATTCTACAATGTAGAAAATAGTACAAATAAAGAATGAGTAGGTGTGTCCAAACTTTTGACTGGTACTGTATATATATTTGTTGCCTGTTTTGCATGTTATTTTGGCATTATTACATGTCACATATCAGTTTGCAAACAATATATATATAAAGTTTTTATTGTCTTGATTAAGGCAGTTCCAAAATGCAGGCGTTTCAGCCTAGCTCAGTGCTTTCTGTGGTGGTGTGGCAGCCAGAGGAAAATACGGAGCATAGGGGTTGGTAATGTTCTCTAGTTGCGCTGTGATTGGCTCAGTGTTGTGTCACTCAAGGGGACATTACTTCAACACAAAATCTACAGGGAGAGCACGAAAATTCAAGCCCCATGGGTGCTGACATAGTTACATTAGATGTGCCCATCCAAGAAGACTCAAGGTCATTGGCCACAGATAAAATGATGTCAAATCACATTATATCTACCGTAGCTTTGACTGGACTGATTATGTCAACATCATACTTTCAAAATCTTAGCTAGCAAGCTAGACAAGCAGACACCTCCGTGAATCATGTCAAAAATCTACCTGCAAATCCTTTTCAATCCTTGTCATATGAAGAGAAATTATAGATTAAATGTATCGGTGCTCATCGGCCATTGGACATAAACATTGCATAACAAGTTGGAAATCGCAAATTCAACAATGAGTGGTTTGGAAGGAATCAGTGGCTAACTGCAAGCGTTGTAAAGCAATCACTAGCCTGCTATTCAGTGGAGTGGGTGAAGGGTCCAAGTCTGGGTTCAAGGGTCTCTTTTCCAAACATTCAACACCATGGGCCAGAAAAGTTTGAACACATTGGCCATGTGTCAATCCAGCATGACTTCTGCCATGTTCAAAACAACTGTAAACTCGGATCTGGGAAATCTCAGACTTCAGTGAGTTCAAGACGACTGGGAAAATACGTTTTGAACGGTCATCCAACTTGGAAATCCAAGTCGGGAACTCGTGCCTCTTTCTAGAGTTCCCAGTTGTCTTGAAAGCACCATAAATCCAGAGAATGCCAGACTTTGATGACAAAGTTTGATGACAAAATTTTCCCTCAAGGACTGCTGCGTCACCTTCCTGTTCAAGTGAGCACAGCACAACAAGTTGAGTCCAAAAATGTCTTGTATGCTGCTGCATAAATGATGTCATATGCCAGGGAGATATGTGTACGGTAGCTAAGAAAGTAATACTAAGTGTATGTTGTGTAGTAAGCTGTTAGTAGCCCATTTGCCTCACCCTAATAATTTGGTCTATTTTCCCCCTCTTAATTGTGCCTACTGTTCTGACTGGGTGGTGCACATGCAGCCTATAGCCTGTTTTAGAGAAATGTAATCATTGAATATTGTAAGAGCTTTCGTTGTCTGCTTATATACCCCCTTTATTTATCCTACGGTTCTGACTTGTTGGACAGGGAGAATACTGTAAGAATGGCCCATGTTCTGAATTCTGTAGCTATTTCAAAAGTGCTGAACAAATAGTTATATTGACTATGTCCGTCCTAGCTCGCTCATTAATGTCTTAATCGAAATTATGCATTGCCTCTTATCCACTCATCCCCTTATGCCATAGTTTGTGCATCTGAATTGTCAGTAGAACCTAGATTTGTTTTAGCAAGTCAGCCATATCAGATATGTTTTTATAAAAGGCAGTAAATAGGGCTGAATGAACTGTTTTGCTGCCAGACAAGGTTCCACTGATAGCCAGGTGTAGCAGTGGTAAGGGGTCACTCCATGGTGCTGAAAAGAAAGCTCTGCTGTTGGGACAGCTTTGTGTAGGCCCTAACAGTTTGTGGGCACCTTTGTCACCATTATAGTGCAATTAATGTATTGTTTAGTATTGTGTTGTGCTTTGCTGGCATGTGTAATTTTTTTTTAAATTTTTGCCCTACCAAGATTCACATGCTAAAATCGCCACTGCTTAGGTCTTATCAATCGCTATATTTAAAAAAATATATTCCTTAATTGTTTGAAACCTGGACGTTTTACTTCATATTATGAGGCATGTCTTACCTTACTTGAAAGTAGCCTATAGCCAAAATCCCACCATAGAAACGTGGAGTCAATTATTTTTATAAAGACTTACTCATATGCTTTCTCCTGTTCTTTTTTGTCTTATTTATTATTATTATTTTTACTTCCTTTCATTGTATCAACCAAAGGCATTATCCTAGTCATGTTAGCAACCCATGATAGTTGTTGCATATTTAAATCCCGACTCTTTCTAAATTTACAACGGATATTTACATCTCTGTCCAGGAAACCGCTGGCACATGCCTTTTAGAACGGCGTTGCATTTTTGCAAAACTGCATTTTGAAACATTCACGCGAATGCCTACCACTGCGCTTAAAATGTGAAGAAACATTAGTTTATCTACATTTTAAGCTAAACATTCTGATCTGTTCCATCAGCCTTTTTAATTGAAACGGTGTATTCCTCCACTACGCTACTTTGGTATGTATCAGTGGTGGTTGAGAAGTGAATATAAGCAATGCCCACGGAAAATAAGTGGGTGTATGTCTGCGTATACCCCCCACTAGACCACTGGTGTATGCAACTAATACACTTTGTTTTGACATGTTTTTATTTTTATTCACTGATTTTACACCATAATATTTAGACCCTTACCAAAAATGAATGCTAGCGCAATTACGCACAAAACCTAATTGCTGAAATTGGACACACTGTTGCCATATATTCCATTTTCGAAAATATCGAATTTAATGCGTATAATTTTCTTTAGGTGCTTGTTAAAGTTTACAGCTGGAGTGCTCCTAGGCAACGCTCTCTGCTGAGTCTATCAAATTCTTGATCTTGCGGGCAGCCGCGAGCAACATCCCGCAGCAGCGCCTTCCCCAGTCGCTTGCGCGCCACGTGTCGCGGGGTTCTGCAGCAGCTGGAGATCACGCCCGCACATCATACAACCAGGGGAGCCCGCTGAGGAGCGCGCACGCCCCGGGCTGACGGAGAGAGCCGAGCATACGCAACCCCTGCCTTTCTGTCGTTAACGGCTGTACGCTATTACTATTGCATGGGGCACAGAACATAATTATTGTGTAAAAGTTGAAAATATTGACTTTATGATTTTTAAACAGGGATATAATAAAACATTATGGACTTTTAAACTTTTATTTACAAAACGTCCTGCAGGATATAATCGGCGTCGCGCATACCTTTCTTGACATCCCATGACTGGATTTAAGTGTCGGCTATATTCACTTCAAATAGCCTAACTATGTTGATATAATCGTAAGCATGTATTTAAAAAAAAATATTAATAGTTTTTAAGTGTAATAACTTGGGAATTACTAAATGTATGTGTTAAAACTATCTGTGTGGGGGAAATTATCTCAACAATTAAATTTACAGCTCGAGCTTGCGTCTGTCTCTCTGATAAGGATAAGGAAATGTAATTATGACCTGAAATTCAATGCGTAGCCTAACTTCTGCCCGACCAAAGGCAATGCAGGCAATGCATCGCTCTAATCGTGTGCTCTCACTCAGAAATATCTCTGCTCTGCTCGCATTCCGATAAGCCCGATCGAGCTCTCAGTAGGCGTGGTTTTCCCAGGCTTTTAAAACAGCAGCTGCTATTTACCTTCCCTGTAATGTAAACCACCACCGCCACCCCTAGCCCGGCAGCCAAACCTCAACCACTGCGCTCATAAAACATCCTGGCACGTGCTCCACATTCACAATAGCGCTCGCATGCCGACAGATGTCAAAATGCCAAATTTGTACAGCGGTGGGGCGCATTAAAGAAATACTGCTCCAATCTTGACAGGTTAAAGTTGAGATGATTTTTGAACTCACGCAGTGCACACTTGATCGAGGTTGTAGTTCTCAGCCTCACTGCAACACAGGGCAATCTAAGAGGAGACAGCCAGGTTCTTTCCCCAAGTTTACATCACATGATATAAACTGTAACAATACTAGGTTATTACATTATAGCCTAACAAGCCTACTTAATTAGGCCTGCACTGTTAATTAAGAACTATACATTTGGTTTCTTGAACCATTGCATAAATTACCTAAGCTATGCTATTTCCTTAAACACTATTGTTGGAACAGGTTATATTCTGTGAATGTACACATTTACTGGCTTGTAGTCCACAAGTATGTGGAAAATAATACAAGTAGGCTATGTGGAAAAGTGCATTGTTTGTATAGTACTATTGGGTGCTATAGCCACTATTATCGTGTGTAGAGTTATCACCTCCTGTGCGTATCGCCTGAAAGTTAGGGATCAGCATGCCAAGTCAGCCCTGCACTCTGTGCTGGTAGTCAGGGGCTCAAGTGTTAATATGTAAACGGAATGATTGAAGGCAGTCCCGGTTGTGCCCTAAACCCGGCCGCGCGCCATTGGCCACCCGCTCAAACGCCAAACAACCAATGGAAGAGCGCCGAACACGAGCCATCCTCCCCTCCGGCCGCGTGTCCCTCACGCTGATTGGTAGAAAGTTACTGTGGGAAAGAAAGTTTGGGAAGTTTCACACGAGCCGTTCGCGTGCAGTCCCAGATATAAATACGACCAACACGAAGTGCCTTTACGTTCTACTCAGACGCAGCGTCCGTTGGCAGACAGTGGTCTTTCGACTCCGTGACATAATTCAGCCTGCCGCTCTCTTGGGGACAGTTGTCTCTCGCGCATAGGTGCATCACCACACAGAAAAGGATTTTGTTCTCCCGGAATTTGGAATTTTATAAGAGGGTACTGTGAAGAAGTGCCGACTGCTTGTCAATAACCACCAACAGTGGACTGTAATACCGAGTTGCCGGTGTATGTGTGGAAGGGATATTTCAGACGGACAGAAGATGCCTGCCGATATGATGGAAAAAAACTCATCCTCTCCGGTTGCTGCTACCCCAGCCAGCATGAACACGACACCCGATAAACCCAAGACGGCTTCCGAGCACAGGAAGGTTAGTAGTCGGTCAAAGCATTTTTTACAAATGCCGATATTCTCTCCGTCTCTCCAAAATTACGCACGGGCTGGTATAGCGAAACATGAACCATTCATCCACCTTGAGCAAGTTCCATCATTCTAACAATTTCTTTTATTTGTTTTCTCTAGTCATCCAAACCTATCATGGAGAAAAGGAGAAGAGCCAGAATCAACGAAAGCTTGGGACAGTTGAAAACACTTATCCTGGACGCGCTCAAAAAAGATGTAAGTCTTCTGTTATTACTCTCGTAACAAATTCATTATTACCATCACAATACCATATTAACTTGATTGAAAACATTAACGCCTGACGAAATTCCCAGGAGACAATCTTCAAGCCTAACAATATGACTCTTCATTTTACAGAGCTCTAGACACTCAAAACTTGAAAAGGCAGACATCCTGGAGATGACGGTGAAACATCTCCGGAACCTCCAGAGAGCGCAAATGACTGGTAAGTGACTGTAGCTGCTCGGTGAATACCCGGGGTGATTTCTTCCAGACTTCCTTCTGCGGATTAGATGACGATAAGAAGGCGGTGGTCAGGTTACAGACTTGGCCCATATCCTCACTCCCATATTGTCTCTGAATATAGCTATTGTATAGATGACTATATCACAATAATAGCCAATATAGGTTAGCCATTGGTGAGCCTTGAAATGTATCTTTTTTAGTTTGAGCAATGTTCATGTTCGGAATTTAAATTTGTATCATTTTTCTCGGTACTCTCAGTGGTTTATAATTTTCTCTCTTTCTCCCAAAGCTGCTTTGAACACGGATCCCACCGTGCTGGGGAAATACAGAGCCGGATTCAACGAGTGCACGAATGAAGTCACCCGGTTCCTATCCACCTGCGAGGGGGTAAACACCGAGGTCAGAACGCGGCTTCTCGGACACTTGGCCAGTTGCATGACGCAGATCAACGCTATGAACTACCCCACACAGCACCAGATTTCAGCCGGGCCTCCCCACCCCTCCTTCGGCCAGTCCATGGTACAGATGCCCAACTCATCTCCGCAAGGCAACGTGATGCCCCTGCCTTGTAAAGGTGGCTCTCCCCAGAGCATGTCACCAGAAGCCACTAAAGTATACGGCGGTTTCCAGCTCGTACCTGCCTCAGACGGACAATTCGCCTTCCTCATCCCCAACGCAGCTTTTGCACCCAACGGTCCGGTTATCCCCGTGTATGCGAACCAGGTCAACACGCCTGTTCCAGCGGCGGTGTCCCCCGGTGCACCAACAGGCAACTCGGACTCAGTGTGGCGACCCTGGTAGAGCAAAAAAAAAGGACATATTGAAAATAATTTTCTAATGACACTCAGTTCGATCATTGTTCAATGTTACAAAACATTTGTTTTGATTTCGTTTTTGTACTTTCAATGCGTTAAGATGAAAAGATGCACTATATTTGTATAGTTTATGAGGGAGTGAAGTTCATATTGGAAAGAGATTTGTATCGTTGAAGTCTTTTCACTGCATTTTATATTCGAGGTGTCTTTTTTTACTGTGTGATGCCAAAGATATGTTGAATGCCCTTGACGTAATTCTTCGTTTTTACGACATACGTCGTATTTACGTAATTCTTCGTTCTGGAAGACAAATAAATGTGTAAAGATATTGAAAAACATCTGCTCTGATTTTCTCAACAGAAACCTGATCACCAAATAATGGCCTACCTAATTCTTAACTTTTGCTTTGAGCTGTGTAGCGAAGATACACTTGAGAATAATGAGTTATACATTCTATAAGAGAAAATGGCTGTCATATTCTACCAATATTTTTGCGCAAAAGTCATATTTGATATTGAGTTGTGCATAATTGGCAGACGAAAATCGTTTATATTCTGCTGCGCGCAAAACCCATGCACATTCAACCATATGTAAACTAAACACAGCCACTTGTCGCTCCAGGAATGGATCACAATTTAGTCTTAAATTGCGTAAAAGTAGATAATTTTTCTCACCAACACTTGCTTACAAGTTTCATAGACTATGAAGTGGGGCATTTCATTTTATACACGAAGATTTTGCGTAAAATGCCATCGCACAAAGACCGTTGCTTCTGGCTTCTTTCAACAAGAAACGTGCCTGATATGAACCAGAGTTGACCAGGTGCATCCGAATCCAGGTGTTGCTCGGTGAGATGTGAGACAGGAGAGGAGAGGAGAGGGGGAAACAACACTGAATATGTGTGAAATAATGAGGCCCTTTAGGCCTGAAAGGGATACCAGTTTGACAAAAATTATATTCCTAAAAATTACTTTCGATAACATTTATCAAAGATCACATATATCCAAGATAATATGGACGTTTTTGTCCTTGAGTAATTGTTTTTGTAGGCTAACTTTTAATTAGTTATATCAACATCTCTCCCGCTGTTACTGTCATAAGTGGCCAATGAACCTTGAATAAAAAATGTATTGTTATTTTAATTTGTGTATCACCAACGAATGTTGTTTTATCCACATAATCAGATGAGACTATTGTTGACAATATGTCAAGTATATGTGAGTCGAAGTTTTGAACAGGAAAGCCTGTTTTGAAGAGGGACGGCTCATTTTACCGTTTGCAGCGGAGATTGCGAGTCTTCAATGATTTTAGAAGTCACGTGCGCCATCTAGCAACACAGGAAGGAAGCGCAATCTGATTGCGGTAGTATCGATCAATGGTTACTACCAGATATCAGCCACGTTAGTCCCTGTCATATAAGTAAGTATATGGTCCTCACGTCTCGTGTAAAATGTTGACCTTGGTTGAAATGCAAGATATCAATACATAGACTATACTTATAATAGGGCTATATTATTATAATCACAGGACAACGTATAATCTATGGGACACCAGCGTAGATGCATGGCAGAGACCGGATGAAAAAGATACCGGAACCGTTCTATGGTAAGTGCCTTACTCAATGAAGACACAGAACATAAAAAGACTGCACGGTAGATTACATTTGTTCCTCTGGGATTTGATGTTAGTCGGCTGTACATGAAATGACAGTAACCTCTTATGTGATCCCTAAACATTCTTACGTTTCCCACAAAATATGCAGATCGAAATATAGTCTACATTTTAAGTACTTCAAGTAGTGTTTTAAAAAGAACCTTCAGCAGAGGCATTGTAACTAGTGTCCTGTCCAGGGAGTGTACTAGTACATCAAGTTGCCTCATGCTACAGAATCAGAAGAAAGGCTATGGGCCGTTCTGACTCTGCTTACTTTACAGGCAATGTATTGGAATGTACTCTGCATGTTGCTTTTACTTTGTAAGTGGCACATACACTATATGACCAAAAGTATGTGGACACCTGCTCGTCGAACATCTCATTCAAAAATCAGGGACATTAATATGGAGTTGGTCCCCCCTTTGCTGCTATAACAGCCTCCACTCTTCTGGGAAGGCTTTCCACTAGATGTTGGAGCATTTCTGCGGGGACTTGCTTCCATTCAGCCACAAAAGCATTAGTGAGATCGGGCACTGATGTAAGGCGAGTAGGCTCTGGATCGCAGTCTGCATTGCAACTCATCCCAAAGGTGTTCGACGGAGTTGAGGTCAGGGCTCTGTGCGGTGTGTAAGTCAAGTTCTTACACACCGATCCTGACAAACCATTTCTGTATGGACCTCGCTTTGTGCTCGGGGGCTTTGTCATGCTGAAACAGGAAAGGGCCTTCCCCAAACTGTTGCCACAAAGTTGGAAGCACAGAATCGTCTAGAATGTCATTGTATGCTGTAGCGTTAAGATTTCTATTCACTGGAACTAAGGGGCCTAGCCCGAACCATGAAAAACAACCCCAGACCATTATTACTCCTCCACCAAACATTACAGTTGGCACTATGCATTGGGGCAGGTAGTGTTCTCCTGGCATCCGCCAAACCCAGATTCATCCATTGGACTGCCAGATGGTGAAGCATCATTCATCACTCCAGAGAACGCATTTCAACTGTTCCAGAGTCCAATGGCGGTGAGTTTTACACCACTCCAGTCGACGCTTTGCATTATACATGGTGATCTTAGGCTTATGTGCGGCTGCTCAGCCATGGAAACCCATTTCATGATCCCGACAAACAGTTCTTGTGCTGACGTTGCTTCCAGAGGCAGTTTGGAACTCGGTAGTGAGTGTTGCAACCGAGGACAGACGATTTTTACTCGCTACGCGCTTCAGCACTCGGCGGTCCCGTTCTGTGAGCTTGTGTGGCCTACCACTTCGCAGCTGAGCCGTTGTTGCTCCTAGATGTTTCCACTTCACAATAACAGCACTTACAGTTGACCGGGGCAGCTCTCGCAGGGCAGAAATTTTAACGAACTGAATTGTTGGAAAGGTGGCATTCTATGACGGTGCCACGTTGAAAGTCACTGAGCTCTTCGGTACCGGTCATTCTACTGCCAATGTTTCCTATGGAGATTGCATGGCCGTGTGCTCGATTGTATACACCTGTCAGCAACGGGTGTGGCTGAAATAGCCGAATCCACTAATTTGAAGGGGTGTCCACATACTTTTGTATATATAGTGTATCTCTGGGCAGAGAGTGCAGTGAGCAACCCCCGTACTGCTTCCTTTGTGTAATTGCTTTGTTCTGAGGAACACCTTGATGCTAAGAAGTGACAGAGGGAAGACATGCTAAACACTGCTGCCACAGCGGCCATGCGGTAGCGTTCTGCCCAGGTGTGTGCCGCCTCCAGCTATTCAAGTGTGGTCATTTCAAGGGGGGCACCGCAGGTGTTTGCAATTACCAATCTGCTAAGAGGCAGAAAGTGTGGCTAAGTGCCATCATTTTTAATTTCCATCACACCTTTTACAGGGCCGGGGCTGCGCTATTAAAGCCATGTGTTTGTTGGACGTTGGAGACAGGACAGGCTACCACTCTGGGTAACACAGTCAGTCCCTGTGAGCCTGAGGTCCCCCCTACCCCCACACACCTACCCACCCACCATTACACACAACGTTCCCACAACGTCCCGTGTCCACAGTCCATTTCCTGTCCTAGCCCAGGGCCACAGCTGGATGCGGGCTGTCTGGGAGGCACGTGGTGCAACCCGGACGACACCCAGCTGCCTCCCCTCTCCACCTCCCTTCCTCCCCTCTACCTCCCCCAATCATCATCATCAGCCCCCCCCCCCCCCCCCCCCCCCTCCAGATAACAGCTTTACGAGGCTCTCCGATTACCAAGCGCAGTGGCTACGCTGCCGAACTGACCGCACACATGTCACAACACGACCGGGGGGGTTAGCTGCCATGCGTGTCCATTAACATTTCCCACACTCCGCGCGCATGCGAAATAAAAAAAACTCTGCTTCCTCCTTGGCTCCTAAGTGCTACCATATGTTGCGATCTCTCTCTCTCTCTCTCTCTCTCTCTCTCTCTCTCTCTCTCTCTCTCTCTCTCTCTCTCTCTCTCTCTCTCTCTCTCTCTCTCTCTCTCTCTCTCTCTCTCTCTCTCTCTCTCTCTCTCTCTCTCTCTCTCTCTCTCTCTCTCTCTCTCTCTCTCTCTCTCTCTCTCTCTCTCTCTCTCTCTCTCTCTCTCTCTCTCTCTCTCTCTCTCTCATATTCCCCTTCTCTCCCTCAGCCCGTCACTTGGGCTGTCTTTGATTGCAGCCCAGACAAGCACGAGCTTTATGATTTAAGCCTAGGGCTTGCTGTACCAAGCCCTGGACTCATTTTGAAGCCAAACCCCCCCCTCCACCTCCCCTCCTCACCCCTCCCTCCCCTCGCGCCCCTCCTGCAGTTGCAAGGGAAGGCTGTTTTCTGGCAGGAAATGAATAGCTCCCAGATGAGCGCAGGAACCTGAGAGGTCGTGAGAACGAGGCGAACCCCTCTCTGCAGCCGGCCTGTTGCCAGCCGCCGGGGGAATGTGGGAGAGCGTCTCTCTGACACACGCGTCAACCCTCCCTCCCCGCTCTCCCTCCCTGCTGCCTCTCTCCCTGCCTCACTGGCTGCCTGGCCTGGAAACTGGCCTGACTGACAAGGCAGCAGCCCCGGAGTAGGGCAGAGCGGACAAGGGGCAGGGTGAGGGTAGGGTGGAGGGGGTTGGCAGGAAGTGCTGGATCTCTGCTGCACCCAGTCCTAGTGTTCGCACGCACGCACACTTTTAACTGTAACACACATGCAACGTGCAAAGGTTAGCACTTGTACAGCAATCCTGAACTAACATGTGGTGGCTAACATACACACGTAAGCCCTCCCCTGATCCAACACACATACAGTGCGAACACAGATACCTGGTTCAACAACAACACACACACACACACCAGGCAAGGGTGGGCCCCCCCCCCCCCCCCCCCCCCCTCCTCGTGTGCAAAACATTTTAGTGTCTCCCCTCTTGACGGAGACAAAGATTCTAAGTTTGAAAGTTAATTCCCTGCAATTCTACACGTGTTGGCATGGGGCGTAGAGAAAACGTTGCAGTTTTTTTTGCCATGACTTATGCCACGTTAATAATATGATGTCTGAGTAAGAGTGACTAACAAAATCAATGGGGGTCAGGGCGCCTGGGCACGTGCCCTTCGTGCCCTTATGGTAATTCGGGCCATGATTATTACAAGTTTAGATAGCAGGCTAGACAAACTTACCAATGAAAAAAACATTTGCTGATATGGGCTAATTGAGTGACTGTCAGTGGGTGACATAACAAGAGGAAAACTGCTGTGGCACAAACAGCCAAATGTCTAAATTTCACCTACTATTCTAACTCTCAACAGTAAATTGAGACCCTGACTGACATTTGGGTCTGGGGCCCCTTAGAGGCCGGGGGCCCTAAGAGACCGCTTATGTCGCTTATGGATGGGGCTGGCCCTATACACACACAGACACAAACACACATACATACATCCCGGATCCAGCTCACACGGAGGCTTACACACAGACTAACACACTCAGCCCTAACCAAACACACTTCGACAGGTGCTGCTTGTCAAAGCCAAAAGTGTTTCTCTCTCTCTCTTTCTCTGTCTCTCTGCTCCAGCTGAGTTGAACTGATACGTATCGTTCCTCATTCCGTTGATACGATTGAGGATTGATTAGTTGACTGAATGTGTCACATATCAAAATTGCTGTAGAGCTTTGGGGGTATAGGATTTAGGGTTTTCATTTAGACTAAAACACAATACAAGGTTCATCAGTATATTATTTTTTAAACATGTCAAACTTGTATTATGTTGTTTCAGCTGACTGCTGACTGGCTTACATCTATCTAGCTCCCAATGGCATCACCCCTCTCTCTCTCTCTCTCTCTCTCTCTCTCTCTCTCTCTCTCTCTCTCTCTCTCTCTCTCTCTCTCTCTCTCCCTCTCTCTCTCTCTCTCTCTCTCTCTCTCTCTCTCTCTCTCTCTCTCTCTCTCTCTCTCTCTCTCTCTCTCTCTCTCTCTCTCTCTCTCTCTCTCTCTCTCTCTCTCTCTCTCTCTCTCTCTCTCTCTCTCTCTCTCTCTCTCTCTCTCTCTCTAACTCACTCTCTCTCTCTAACTCACTCTCTGCACCACCAGGCTCCCATAGCAACCTATGTGGCTCAAGTAAACAGGGATCAGATTTCGACACAACACCAGTGTTGTCTGTCAGCGTGCCCACTTCTCCCCTAGCGCCCAGGCAAATAGCGCATCCGGCGGCCACGACAATAGCCCACCAGAGGGGTTTCTCTGCCCGGGCCATTCAAACGTCAGCCACCGCGTTTGAAGTCTGAGATGCCTATGCTAATCAGCTAGCGATGGAACGACTATGTGTTATCTTGTACAGATAATGCTCCTTCAGCTGTCCCCATAGAACCCATTGAAGAACCCTTTTTGTTTCCAGGTAGAACCCTTTTGGGTTTCATGTAGGACCTTTTCCACAGAGGGTTCTACATGGAACTAAAAAGGGTTCTCCCTGGAACCAATGAGGGTTCTCCTATGGCAGGGTTCCCCAACTCGAATTTGGCCCTCGGGTGGTTTTATTTATTCTGAGCAAAAAATAAATCAAATGTAAGCAAGCTTTGAAATTATTATGTTTTAGTCAAACGTTATCAGTTTGGGTTTCTTGCGGTCAATTTGCAGTCGACAAGTTATTTGTAATTATGTTCTGGCCCTCGACCATCCGTTCAAGAAGAAATCGGCCCGTTGCTGAATCTAGTTGATGATCCCTGTCCTATGAGGACAGCTGAAGAACCCTTTTGGAACACATAAAGGTGGTCTGTGTCACCCGTCGTTGCTTGTCCCTTGTTTTGTCTCTCCTTTTCTAACCCAGAAGCCTTTAGAAGTGGCATTTTCCCTCCTTTTTTCCCACCCGCAGTCGGTCAACGAGTTGTTGAGGATGTGGAGGGACGGCGAGAAAAGGGACATTGTAACATGCATTTTCCATCCTTCAGTCCGAATGTTGGCATGTCATGTTGCCTTTTCAGCGTGACTGTGATGACTCTGTCACTGTTTCTACACAGACTCATTGTAGGACCTGTCCTACAGCACTTACATGGGATTCTAATGCTGATTGAGGGGGAGGGATCCATCCAAGGCCGTAACAACAAACACAGAGGCTGAGCGAAAACAACTTCTCATTAACGGACGTCTAATCAAACGCCAAAGGACAAGTGTTGGTGTTATAGAATCATCCATACAAAAAAAAGTTGAAAATGTTACCTCACACAGGCATTACACACACGCGTACGCACGCGCATACACACGCACGTACGCACACGCGCATTGTTTAATACAACCCAAAAGACTTGAGGTCTTAAATAAGTGGGCCTGCATGTCGTTCTATTGTCTTGTGTTCTCATGCATCAGGGCCGGTATTCACAAAATGTCCCAGAGAAGGAGTGCTGATCTAGTTTCAGAACCCCGCTTTTATTCCTTTTGATCTCAAGGGAAAAACTGATCCTAGATCAGCACTCCTACTTGTTTCATGAATACGGGCCATGACCTAGATAATCGGACAAACAGTACAGTACAGTCCCCAGATCAGTCGGTCAGTGTGTCTGGTCATGTTTCCATGTGTAGGATCATATGACAGGACGTTGCCGTGCTATAGTTCCCTAGTATACCCTCCTGGTTTCTCAGCACTGCAGCCGACTGTCACTCTGTTTTGTCTGGTTCCGTGTCGCGAGTCTTTGGGCCACAGCAACATACGAGCCTCTCCCCCGAGAGATAAAACTCCCGGTGTGTGTCCCAAATGCCCCATAGGTCCAAAGTAGTGCACCATATAGGGAATAGGGTGCCATTTGGGACTCACCCCGGGAGTTTTAGGCCTAGACAGGCAGGTGTGAGAGCCTGGATATCTGCTCTGACCTCCCGGGTCAGAGTAAGAAACTACTGAAACCCTGGGGGAACAGTGAAACCCAAATGCTCACCACAGCAACACCGAGCGTGATCTATGAGCTTCCCTCACGCGACTGTTTTTAGTGTGTGTGTGTGTGCCCGTTTAACTGCTCCTTTGTGGCGGCCGAGGCCCTTAAAGATGGGAACAGAGGACACGCTTCTTTTCAACACGTCAACATTCCGGATGTCCTCCGGGCGTCTGCTGTACAATCGCAGAGCTGGGATGGATTTGCCGCTGCTGTGTTTGATTGTAAAATAACATATTTGCGACCCCTGTCACCAAATGAGGAGGACGATGACGAGGGTGACGGTGAAGCCGTAATAACAACGCTACCACACTCTCAAGGAGTATGTGAGGAGGACAGATAATTGAGTTTGCTACTCTCTTTTACTTGATAGCTGTAAGTGATTGGATGAAACCCTTTCCTTGACTGTCGACGAAATGCTGAGTTAACCGTTCAGAGGCTGAGTATGTTAACTGACCCGTCAGTGGGTTCATGGAATAGCTCTTATTGCAATGCATATTCTTCATTCAGCTGTGTGTGTGTTGGTGTGAGGCTTTGATCCTGCGTGTGTTTTTCTGTGTGTGTGTGTGTGTGTGTGTGTGTGTGTGTGTGTGTGTGTGTACACGGGCATGTGTCTGTGAGGCTCTATTCCTGGTATGGCAGTGGAGGACAGATCGCATGTGGCTCGGACAGAGAAAGCCCTTATCAACAGAGGCTAGAAACCCAAATCCACATCACTGTAGGACATATCCACCGAGTGAATGCCCGTACAGTATGTCAGTAAACACTGTCCCAAATTCAGTCCCAAGTTGAGCGTCTTTCGGGGGTGCTTACATTATACCTCAATCCCCCAAAATCACATAGAGACAATTTTCTCCCAAAGCAGAGGCTTCTTTTATTTTTAATTTTATTTTTTTGTTGGTTCCCCTGAACGTCGGTGTGTCACGATAGAGACACATTGTCTCATGCCAGAGCGCCGAACTGCTCCGAGCCGCCTGCTCTGAAACAGAGAGACATGAAATGGAATTATCCCACCTTCCTCTCACGCCGCGCACGCTAACCAGTCTAAGCCCGGCACGGCTGCTGTGGACCGCGGGCTAATCCTCTTTCCCCCTGCAGCCAGTGGCAGGAGATGATGCTGAGCCGGAGCAGAGCTGGCCACCAAGATAGGGCCGCGTTGTGACGAGCCGCTAAAACCACCGTGCATGCAATCTCCGCCCGTGTGTGAGTGTGAAGGAGACTGTGAGCGTGTCTGTGTCTGTTTGTGAGAGCGTTCGAGCGTGTGTGCGTGACAGAGGGAGAGAAAATGTGTGTGTCTGTGTCTGTTTGTGAGAGAGTCTGAGCGTGTGTGTGTGACAGAGACAGAGACAATGTGTCTGTGTCTTTGTGTGTGTGTGTGTGTGTGTGTGTGTGTGTGTGTGTGTGTGTGTGTGTGTGTGTGTGTGTGTGTGTGTGTGTGTGTGTGTGTGTGTGTGTGTGTGTGTGTGTGTGTTCTTGTCCATGTATGTGGGTGTGAGACAATTTGAATGCTTGTGTGTATGTTGGTGTGTGTGTGTGTGTTCCATTCCATCTCACAAAAAGTCTCTCCTACCTAACTTTACCTTTCTGTGAGCGTATTCTGTCCTACTCCCACCGGTCGCTGTCATCTTAGCCTCCGTTTCATCTTAAATGTGACGAATGTGGACTAGGGGCGGTGGTTATTGTTGTTGGGACAACACAGCAAACTTGTCATGTCTGTCACGTCTTTTAAAACCCAGTTGACTTGAATGTGATTAACCAAGGAGCTCAAAAGTAACCACCAAGACTGGGGGTGTGTAGTAGGCTTTAGATGGACTTGGTTGTGTGTGGTCTGATGCAGTCATGTTGTAACAGTAAAGGGCCGTGCTCAGGGCTGTTGCGGTGACCGTATTACCACCACACTGGCAGTCATGAGTCATGACCGCAGTAAAATCCAATGTGACCTTTGAATCACGGTAATCTCCTCTTATGATCTCTGGACGTACATTGGGAGTACCCAACTCAGTAATAACCATCAGGTCACTAAACAGCCAGGTACTCTATTGTCCCTGATACTCTATTGTCCCTCTAACCACTCTGACATCAATGCAAAGGCAATCTAAAAATCACATCAAACACTTATCATCAAAACACTATCATGCTTTTAAAACTCACCTCACTGCGACAGGTTGAAACTGAGTGGAAAACATGGACGTTGTAGGAAAAACCGAACACAGCGAAATGGACAGCGCTTTCTAAGGTGATGATTCATTCAGGACACCCATGTGCACATTAGAGCCTACCCACATTGACCTATATATGAGCCCCTACATTTTTTTAAATGAAAATAATGATTGTGCCGTTTTACAATGCATAGCATACCGCATATTACACACAGCAGAAAATACAAAAAAAAAACTGATTTCAGATGTCTTTGGTGCATAATTGGTCTAGCTCGTACTCCCACAATTAAACAAATTCTAGTAATCGCCTTTGAGTGTGGCCTGAATTATTATGCATATTGGATGGACTGCTTACATTTTGCTATGCTCCAAACTTTCTATCCATGAGTCTGGGAGAGAATGTATAGGCCTAGCCGATGCTGTTGGTTCGTTTTTTGTGCATTTTTTTGTATTTGATTTTGAATAACCTAGTAATTGTCTTTTACATTTTTTTTTCATAATTAATAGTCTGACACATTATCTTTAGCTACACTTTACCTCGCCACTGTGCATTTCCATCTTCTCCTCTCTCTCTCATTCCTTTCTCCAGCGCACAGAGAGAGGGGCTGTCAACAGACCTGCCTAAAATAAATCATGGATTTATTATGATAGCGTACATTCAATTGATTTATTATACTTTTAAATGTAGATGTTCCAAAGGTGCGCCTCAGCGTCTTGGAGGCCTGGAGATGCTAAATATGTGTAGGAAAAACGTACGGTCAATTACCCGTGAGACTGGCGGTCTTTTGCATGACAATAACTGGCTGACAAAATGTCATGAAAGCCACAGCCCTAAACACGCTCACAGAAAGAAAAAGATAGAAGAAAGGGTCATTGACTTGTAACACATTTGGTGAAAGGTGAAAGGTGAAAGTATATCATACGGGCACTCTCATATTGTATGTACAAAGAGAACTACATAAAAAGCGTAGAAAGAATCAAAAATTGAATCTACTGTAGTTATCGTACGTTCAAGTCCACATTGGTGTCTGACGTAGGTATCGGCCACCTTGAGATGTGACCAAACCCTTCTAGTGGCCTTTTGGCTCCCCACGGATCTGTCCGGACCTCAAAAAAGCAAACCAATGACCCCGAAGGAAGAACGGATGAAAACGGAGAGAAAAAAAGAACGGATGAGAGAAAATCTTTGTAGAACTTCTGCATACATTCCCAGAGTTCTGTGCGTTATCATTTTTTTTTTGGAGTGTATAGCTATTTCCACCTATGCTGCAGCCTTTAGCGAAGATCCACGACACTCTTCAGCCTGGGCTCGCTTCGTGTCAGCGAAGGAGATTGCACTGGGTGTTCTTCTCCGTCAAGTTGGTCAGAGCACTTCTGCTCAGAATAGCCATTGTCCACTGAACTAACCTTCAAACGCAAGCCTTGCATTAGACAACTACTATCAACGTTATAAAGTGAGCGGTGAGCGTAGATGGGCAGGCTTGTCATTTTCTACGGTGTCCACTTTAGGACATCTACCCAATGTTTGAAATGATAACGAGTTCATATCATGGACTGCGTTAAACAAATCTTGAGGAGTGTGAAGGCCAGATGATTCAGTGATGATCATGTGTGGTTATGAATCCGTGTGTAACAAGCATATTCATGTCCCCCCCTGGCCGGTTAGCTCTTTGTGCTAGTGTAAATGGAGGCTAAACGCTAGCACGATTAGCATGTAGCCGCCTGTGGTGAGGGATTGAATTAGCCAACCAAATTTACACTCGATATGTAGTCTGGGATCGAAACCTCTTGTATTGAGGCTGGAGGGTAGAAACTACCCCCCCCCCCCCCCACATGTGCTGTGCAGAACTAGTGAGTGCTAGTTTCAGTTTGCCTCCTGTGAAAGCCGCCTGCTAGCCTCCCTCCACAGACGGTGTCAGAGTAATCGACAGTGACTGGAAATATGCGGCGTCATTGAGCCGCGGCCTGCGAGACTAATGGGGTTAGAGCCTTCCCCTTTGAGTCGCACCCCTCCTCAGAAGCCATCAGTGATATTCAATTTGTGTTAAAGCTCCCTTTGAGGTCCGAGCCCGATTTGATTAACATATTTGATGTGGGAGCGTTGGGGTGAAGCCTAGGAGTTTCCAGAGAGAGTATTAATAATAGTCAGAGTGTATTTACTTTGGCTGTGTGACGTGAGGGACAGTTTGGTCTGACAGTGCCCAATGAAAGGCATGGTGGTTGGATTCCGATGGGCAGAGAAGTGACTGTTGATGGTATGCAGATTTGTGTTTTGCCTCAGTCTCTTTGTAACGGTGTGGTTCCGTCGACTGAACGTGGCATGGATGAAACTAATCAAAAGTGATTAATGTATGGAATTCATTGTAATAAAATTGACTGGATTTGTCTGGATTCCGTCGCCATGCCTTTTTCTTACCGAGGAGTGACATAGTGTACGGTGAACATAGACAAAGGGGACAAAGGAGACAATTGGGCAAATGTTTTCCCACATTTTAGCTGTAAGGGGAAATGGACACACACAGAGACACAGACAAAGAGACAGACAGACATAGACACAGAGAGACCCAGATGCACAGACAGACGGACAAACGTACACACACACACACACACATACACACAGACCGTGAGAGTCCCCGACGTCTATAGCTACTGTAAAGGGATTCCTGCACTCCACACGCCTGAAGCATTGTCTGCAACAACCCGAGTGCAAACAAAGCAAGCGCCGTGACTACCTCCTCCACCTTCTGCACCTCAATGACACCAAGCAGTAAAAATGTAACCGTGCGGGTCCAGAAAGGATACTCCTCTCTCCTCCTATTTTATAGAAGTTCAGGGAAAATCTATGTGTTATGAGGACCTCCTTCCAGTGTGTCCTGTAAAAACCCCCCAAACCCCTTTAATAAATGTTTCCATGCCACAGTTTATTTCGATGGCCTCGCACAAAAGCAGAGCCCTGTAAATCGCAGCTTTTGTTAAAAGTCACCGAAAGGCTTCCCTTATGTAGTTCCTCGAGTTTCTCTCAGTGGCCGCCCGGTCTTGAGATAATGTGCAGCCTGAAAACCGTAGGCCGTATAGAAATCGACAGAGTTACCGTTTGCCAGTCTTTTCCCCCTTTAACAAGGACAGAGGGGAAGAAAGACACATTACAGACTGGTGAAAGGATTGTATAGGAGCCCAAATCACTGAGAGCGGAGAAATTGGTTAAAAGCTTAAGTTTCTCCCCTTCCGTAACAAACGTAAAGAATGTAAAGGGTTGTGACTAAAGGTCTGGGCCATATTCACAAGGCACCGCAGTAAAGCAGTGCTGATCTAGGAGGGGGGGGGGGGGGGGGGGGGGGGGGGGGGGGGGGGGGGGTGGAAGGGGGGGGGGGGGGGGGTGGAACAGAACAGGTGGTAATCACACCGCAGCAGTCAGTCGCTCAGAGAGGTGAAATCATCCAGGGTATAGATTTCACAGATAGATAGATACAGACAGACAGACAGACAGACAGACAGACAGACAGACAGACAGACAGACAGACAGACAGACAGACAGACAGACAGACAGACAGACAGACAGACAGACAGACAGACAGACAGACAGACAGACAGACAGACAGACAGACAGACAGACAGACAGACAGACAGACAGACAGACAGACAGACAGACAGACAGACAGACAGACAGACAGACAGACAGACAGACAGACAGACAGACAGACAGACAGACAGACAGACAGACAGACAGACAGACAGATAGATAGATAGATAGATAGATAGATAGATAGATAGATAGATAGATAGATAGATAGATAGATAGATAGATAGATAGATAGATAGATAGATAGATAGATAGATAGATAGATAGATAGATAGATAGATAGATAGATAGATAGATAGATAGGGCCCAAGGGTTGTTTTTTCTTTATGTCTCAGGATGTGTGAAAAGATTCCAGTCCTCTGGTCGTATAGCGAGTGGCCTTGATTCTGGCAACAGGAGGAGGGTGAGGGTGATAATGGCGGGTAAAGGAAAGCGTGAGTCGGCACCCACTAGCGAAGGACAGGTTTGGAGCGTGGGAGGTGTGGACCTTGTTCAGGCCCAAAGCCATGACCCCTGCTGGGGTCGACTGTAGCCAACTGTCTTAATCAAAGCAGGGCAGAAATAAGATGGAAAGACATCTTTCTTAGTGCTGCAAGTCGGCTCATTGCTGATGTAGTCTGCTGGATAGGTTGAAGTTTATTTGAGCATCTTGGCGCATATGTAGAAACATACATAACGTGATGTCAGACAATATATAAAACACAAGTAAAAATATATGTCTGCCATAAAAGTGCAATATGCAGGAATCGATCCGCCATTTCCTGGTTGCAAAAATTCTAATAGTTCACCTAATTTCAGTTTATGTGGCAAAACAAACACTCAGAGTGTAGAGAATCATTGTACCATCTAAGCCACTGTGAAATATATTTTCAATAACCAAAAATGTTCTATTTTCAGCTGTTTGAAGCCGCTGTACAAAACCGAAAGTAAAAGACGCAAAAAAAACGTAACTTGCGGGAAGCATAATAGCGTAATAGCGCTTCTTAGACTTGCTGTCGATGAGGATGACAGATCTATAACTCACATTTCTATGTGAATTCGCCCAAAAAGTTCCATATTGCATAAATATATGGGTGTAAATGCTGTTTTAGTTTAGTTGTCTGTATACAACAAGGCTGTCCTAACATATTCTTCCATGCATCAGTCCTTTATTTTATTTTTTTGGGGGGGGTTGAGTATTTCAGGGGGAACTACCAGCAAAGAAAGAAGGAGGGATATAGTTCGTGGACATAAAATAAATGCATGAATTATTTCCTTTTTTTTTCTCTCTCTTGCTTTCCTCCTTTTCTTTCTAGTTGTGGTTCTGTTCTCCGGTGTGAATTGGGAAGGAGCTGGTTCTGTTCTCCGGTGTGAGTTGGGACGGAGCTGCATGGATAAGACTGAATGGGAGAGACTAGGTCTTGCTCTAAGGTAGGGGAGAGGAGTGGCACACCCACCCACACACACACCTTCTAATAAAACCCTATCCCATGCCACCCTGCAGCACTACTGGGAGAAGCATGTTGGTCTGTGTCAGAAGTGTGTGTGTGTGTTTCGATTTGTCTGTGTGTGTGTGTGTGTGTGTGTGTGTGTGTGTGTGTGTGTGTGTGTGTGTGTGTGTGTGTGTGTGTGTGTGTGTGTGTGTGTGTGTGTGTGTGTGTGTGTGTGTTTGACCTTCTCTGTCTGTGTGTGTGTGTGTTTGACCTTCTGTGTCTGTGTGTGTGTGTTTGACCTGTGTCTGTGTGTGTGTGTGTGTGTGTGTGTGTGTGTGTGTGTGTGTGTGTGTGTGTGTGTGTGTGTGTGTGTGTGTGTGTGTGTGTGTGTGTGTGTGTGTGTGTGTGTTTGACCTTCTATGTCTGTGTGTGTTTTTGACTATGTGTGTCTCCCTGTCGGTCTCTGTCTGTTTTTGTGTGTGCGGTAGGGTTGTAACCATAGGTACATGATGACAGACAGGCAGTGGGGGTGGGGTGGGGGTGGGGGGGGTGGGTCGGGTAACAACTAAGCACCGTTCTGCAGCCCTTCAGGTGCGTGATAAAGTCAGGGCTGGGTGGGAGTATTTCTGCATTTTATTGTGGTGGGAGGGTATGGGCCGGGATGTGTGAGTGAGGGGGGTGCAAGGGCGGTGGAGGGGTGCGTGGTTCTGCTCAAGTGAGCCTGAAGAATGCCCGTGGATCCTGCAGGAGAGAATGAGCTCCTTTCATCACATGTAGCCCGGGGTCCCCCCCTCCCCATTCTCCTCCTTCTTCTCCCCGCCTCCTCCCTTTCTCTCAGGAAACATTAATAAAAAATTGGATGCAGGCGGGCCGCTTCCCTCACTTCTTCCATCTCTCTCTCTCTCTGTCTCTCTCTCTCTCTCTCTCCCCCTCTCCCTCTCCCTCTCCCTCTCTCTCTCACTCAGTCCCTATCAGAGGCAGCAGGCGCTCATGCAACAGGTCCTGTATTTAGAAAGCATCGCAATTAGCCATAATGGCTTCCAGTTTGTCCCTGCCTTGCGTCATGGCTTTGATGGCCTGGCCCCTGATTGAGTGGGCTGGGGGGAATACCAGAGAATTTCCATCTCTGATTGGTGGGAGGAGGCAGGGAAAGGGGAGGGGTGAACATTAAACAACAATGATCTCAGGATCATGAAGCCATGGGTGCGTCCCAAGAGGCACCCTGTACCCTATGTAGTATACGGTCAAAAGTAGTGCACTATATAGGGAATAAGGTGCCATTTAGGACACATTACATGGCTCGCTTGTTCCTTTTGAGTCATGTTCCTCATATAACTGTACTAATTTTGTAGACTTTCGAAGCGACAATTAAGGATTTGATAGCTTTCTCTTCCTGACACTGTTTGATGTGAATGAATTGTGCGAGTTACAGCGTTTGAGGCAGGTATTTGATCGACATTGTGGAGGTGGACAGAGTACAGGGATGTGGTCTACAGTGCAGGGCTTTGGGGGTACGTGATGGTGATGGTGAGCCTCCTAATTCCACTTAAGTCTTTCTCTCTGGTGGTTATCCAAACTGACCTCCCCTCTCCGCTTGTCCCTCTTCCCTCACCCCTCTACCCCCTTCGCCCTGCTCCCCTCACCCCTCTTCCTTCTCCCCTCTACCCCCCTCGCCCTGCTCCCCTCGCCCCTCTCCACTGCCCTCTCTGGGCGGAACCCTTTGAACACACCCACACACACACAGAAAAATACCCCACACCACTTAGGTGCTAATGTTGCTTGAAACCCAGTGCGTAGTCCAAGAGAGAGAGAGAGAGGTAGAAAGAGAGAGAGAGTCACGAGAGAGAGAGTCCCCCCTCTGTGTCTTAAATGGATTTATCTCTGCCAGCGAGGTGTCTCTTTGTGTCTCCAAGCTGAGGACTGAGAGAGGGAGAGAGAGCCATCCCAGCCAGGGTAGAGACGCACAGCGGTGGGCAGAGAGTGGCTGAGGGGTGGGGTGGTGGGGGTTAGGCTGGTGGGATGGGACCACCTGCGTGGCCCTCTTTACTGTGGGATTATGCGGGCACACAAAGCGGCGCAGGGAGGAGGCCAAGGCTAAGGGGGGGAAGAGCGATGGGAGAGTGAGCGGCGTGGAAAGCGAAGCTGGCGTGAGTGCCAGGGGCTTGCCACATACTGTACCCAACACACCCCCACCCCACTGGCCCACTCCCCAGTCCCAGGACCCCCTCTTCCAACCCCTTACCTCCACTCCCTGCTCCCTTTCCCCTGCATTGGTTCCATGCTGCACGGCTGCCAGTGCCCCTTTGAGGGGACGGCTGCTGGGGCTGCCTCACAGAGGTGGGTGCACTTTCACATTTAAAACAGCCCCCTCTGAACGCCACAACACCACGTCAGAGCAGTCACACATTCACTGCCTGGTCACACGCTCACACAGTGTTCCCACCGGCAGTTGGTGACAGCGTGTAGGTCAGCGTGAGACCCGTGAGGTAAGACCATGATGACACTGTCCTCTTGTAACCCCCAGACCTTTATAACTACTGGTCCTAAGATCAGGTACTGTTGATGACTGCCAATGTCAGACTCCGTGAGATCAGGGTTGGGGTCAATTCTATTTCAATTGAGTCAATTCAGGAAGTGAACTGAAATTCAAATGTACATTTGTTCTCACAGAGGACGTTGAGGAAAATTGGAATTGTAGTTTCTGTTTAAGTTACTTCATGAATTGACTGAATTTAAAGGAATTGACCCCAATCCTGTGTAAGACACCATATTCAAATTGATCTCATCTGACCCAAAAGGGGAATCTGGTCATTTCATTCAGCGGTGACCAAATTAGCTTTTGTTGGAAAAAGAAAGGATACTTTTCCTGATTTATACCGTTTGTTTAGACAAGCGGAACTTGACAAAGTTACACCGTAGTAGATGCAAATGCGTAGTTTAACGGAGAGGGAGAGAGAGAGGGAGAGAGAGAGCGCAGAGGAAGAGGCTCCCTCATCCTGGCTGTTCCTAGATTATCACTTTTTCTTTGTTTTTCAGACACCATTATCCAGGACGCTTTGGCCCAAGCTTATTTCTCGACCAATTTATGGTGTCACAATAGATATGACCTCAACATTAGACCCATAGTGTGTTTATCATATCAACGTCCTCACGTTGGATCTCCTGGTATCAAACAACAGTGGTCTTACAGGTATCAAACTATAAATATATTTGATGTGGAGAAATAACCAGGCGTTAGAGTTAGCGTTATTTTTCCTTGTACTATTTCGTGGTCAGTCTGCCAGACAAAGGTCAGCTACTTTTATCTATCTTTTGACTATTTTGTGAAATTGGACAAATCTTCTGGTTTGGGAAGAATATAGACTACTGTAGTTGAGAAAATGTCTGCCTAACATTCTTCTCCATCATGGCCAGATTTCTTTGTAGTAGTAGTTCCTCAGTGAGAGGATATCCACACAGCTGTGAGTCGTGGCCATGATGCGACCATTAATGATTGGTTACTTTCCCGCTGTCGTCCTCTTTGTCGCTGGGCAGATTAATAGCTCTTCCTGGTTAATAATTCCAGCCCTGGTCATTTGTGGTCAGCTGAACCACAACTGACCCTCTGGTCCTGAGTCAATGTGTAATGGCTCCATTTGGACTTCCCTTTTCACTACAGCCAGCCTTGAAAACAAACAATTGTTCGAGCTGCTTTGAGTATTTCTGCTGATGCGGGCTATTAGCCGAGTGAGACTAGCATGTCTGGGCCACGTCACCTTTTAACGGAGAAGTCCTCTATGTCCTCCGTGAGTCCACCCCCTGTCCTCTCTCCCCTCTCCCCAAAGCGAGGTATGTGAAACACTCGTAGACCTCAGCACTTTTGGGACCCCGAGGTGGTGACCAAACAGAGAGAGAAGAGAAGGAAGACAGTGGGGCAACCTGTGCTTCTCAGGCTCAGGGTTGAATGGGTTGTTTTTTTTAGGTATTCATTGTGGCCTCTCTTTTAAGCCGGGGTTTTATGATGTGAGGCGTGGGGGAGCTGGCAGCTTGGCGTGGGTCTGTGCCTCTGCTGCCTCGCGTCCCATAGCGATCCCCGAACCACACTGACATTCTAATCATAACCCAGTGGCAGGAGCTTTGTGCGGACCCCTGGAGGCCGCTTGGGACGGGGCTCCCGCCGCTCACACTCCCTTTGTGCTGTAGGGAAGGTGCCACAAGCAACCGGGGGGATTAAAAGGAATGGCATAAAGGGAGGCGAGAAATGTATTTCACTTTCTGCCGCATGGGCCCTTACCGGCCAAGAAGATGGCTGGGGTGGTGACAGGATGGTGTTTGCCTGCCTGGGATTGTGTGGTGTGTGTGTGTGTGTGTGTGTGTGTGTGTGTGTGTGTGTGTGTGTGTGTGTGTGTGTGTGTGTGTGTGTGTGTGTGTGTGTGTGTGTGTGTGTGTGTGTGTGTGTGCTTATACTTGTGGGTTTTGTATGCATACAATGCATTCCGAAAGTATTCAGACCCCTTGACTTTTTCCACATTTTGTTACGTTACAGCCTTATTCTGAAATGGATTAAATCGTTTCCCCCCCTACACACAATACTCCATAATGACGAAGCAAAAACAGGTTTTTATACATTTTTGCACAACCCCCCCCCCCCAAAAAAACCTGGAAATATTACATTTACATAAGTATTCAGACCCTTTACTCAATACTTTGTTGAAGCACCTTTGGCAACGATTACAGCCTCGAGTCTTCTTGGGTATGACGCTGCAAACATGGCACACCTGTATATGGGGAGATTCTCCCATTCTTCTCTGCAGATCCTCTCAAGCTCAGCTATTTTCAGGTCTCCCCAGAGATGTTCGATCGGGTTCAAGTCTCAAAGTCTCACTCAAAGACATTGAGTGACCAAGTTCCTTCTCCCCCGATTGCTCAGTTTGGCCCGGGCGGCCAGCTCTAGGAAGAGCCTTGATGGTTCCTAACTTCTTCCATTTAAGAATGATGGAGGACACTGTGTTCTTGAGGACCTTCAATGCTTCCCCAGATCTGTGTCTCGAAACAATCCTGTCTCGGAGCTCTATGGACAATTCCTTCGACCTCATGGCTTGGTTTTTTCTTTGACAAGCACTGTCAACTGTGGGACCTTATATAGACAGGTGTGTGCCTTTAAAATCAAGTTCAATCAATTGATTTTACCACAGGTGGACTCCAATCAAGTTGTAGAAACATCTCAAGGCTGATCAATGGAAACAGGATCCACCTGAGCTCAATTTTGAGTCTCGTAGCAAAGGGTCTGAATACTGATGTAAATGAGCTATTTCTGTTCTATAAAACGGTTTCGCTTCGTATTATGGGGTGTTGTGCGTAGATCGATGTAATATTTTTTTATGTCATCCATTTTAGAATAAGGCTGTAACGTAACAAAATGTGGAAAAAGGGAAGGGGTCCCAATACTTTCAGATGCGCTGTATATGAACGTGTACATGCGTGTGTGTTTCATGTGTGGGCCTCTGTGTGTGAAAGTGTCTCAGTGTGTATTACGAGGGAGAGGGAAAGGGGGCCAGTAAATGACAGCGTTTGACTAAAGTTCCACTTTTTACCACCTCTCTGTGTGAGAGATGGTAAAATTCCTAAGCAATCTCCACGTGTCATTACGAAAAGAAACTGGAAGCAGTTTGATATTCAAGGTTTTTAACATGATGTATCAAAGCATTGAATGGAATAGAATGGAATGAATCCCTGATGTTGAACTAGCCTTTTCTTCCTTCCACAACGCATTCCAGGATGTATGCAATAGGCCCCTTTAAAAAAATTCAGGATTAAGGGCAGAGAGAACCCTTGGTTTACTAAGGAACTTACTAAAATCCTAAGGGAACGAAATGCTATGTGGGCTAAAGCAAGAGGGACTGATTTGGCAAATGATTGGAAGGCTTTTAAACGTCTTTGAAATATGGGTGTGGCTATGATCCGTAAATTGAAAGCAGACCACTACTTGAAATCTATCAATAATCCATCCAAATTTTGGTTTGGAGTGCAGAAAAGATACACAGCTTCCTTAACAATTGTTGGTTGACACACAGATTGTAACTGAGAGAACCTCCATTCTGAATGCCTTGAACCAGCATTTTTTAGATGCAGGCAGTTTATTTGAAAAGGTCAAAGGTATAATTGAGCCCCCTATAAATTTACCTGACACCCCTGTGCACTCCTTCACCAGGTTCTCCTTTTCATCCTTCTCTGTTTCAGAAGTGTGTAAAGCCCTGAAAGAAATTGATTTAAAAAAATCCCCTGGCCCTGATGAACTAGACCCCCGCCTCCTACACCTAGCTGCAGACATCATTGCTCCACCCTTAACATGTATTTTTAACCTCACGCTTGATGTTAAGGAAATCCCCAAGTTATGGAAATCTGCTTTTGTACTGCCTCTCCTGAAAGGTGGAGATCCTTCGCTCCTTGACAACTATCGACCAATATCAAAATTGTCTGTACTGTCTAAGGTACTGGAGTCCTTAGTTAGTAGGCAGCTGAAGGCCTACCTCCAAGAAAACAACATCTTAAATGGAATGCAATCAGGTTTTAGGTCTGGCCACAGCACTGTTTCAGCAACATTGAAGGTTTTAAATGACATCCACTGTGCTCTTGATAAGAAGTTACATTGTGTGTCTGTTTTTATTGATTTGTCGAAGGCTTTTGACACCGTGGACCATGCTGTGTTAGTGCAAAGGTTAAAATGTTGTGGAATTACTGGTCATGCTCTAGATTGGTTTATAAATTACCTATCAAATCGTACACAATGTGTAATGGCGGATGGTTGTGAATCTGAGTCCATAGAGGTGTGCTCAGGTGTTCCGCAAGGTTCTATTTTGGGCCCACTGTTGTTCATTGTGTATATCAACAACATTGGGGATCATATTGAAACAGCGGATGTTCATTTTTATGCAGATGATACTGTTCTTTATTCAAGTGGTAGTAGTTTATCTTTAGCTTTTGAAAATGCCCAAAGAGCATTTAACATCATACAACAGAATCTGTATGATTTAAAGTTGGTTCTGAATTCAGGTAAAACAAAATGCATGGTATTTTCAAATGCCAGGCATGTTACTAATCATTTCATTGCTACATTGGCTGGACATACTATAGAGCAAGTTAAAGTGTACAAATATTTGGGTGTGTGTGTTGATGATAATCTGAGCTTCACTGTGCATGTAGAGAACTTGATAAGGAAGCTCAAGCTGAAAATAGGATTTTATTACCGGCATAAGGCTTGTTTTTCTTTTGAGGCCAGGAAGGAGCTGGTACGATGTACATTACTGTCGGTTTTTGATTTTAGTGATGTTATATATATGCAGGCCTCAGCCACTACCCTGAGAGCACTTGATTCAGTGTATCATGCAGCCCTCAGGTTCATTACAAACTCAGAAACGTCTAACACATCATTGTGATCTCTGTTGGCTGGTCGTCATTGACCTTGCGTAGGCTTAAACACTGGTATACACTGAATTATAAGGCCATATTGGGTAAAATGCCATTTTATCTCTGTTCTTTTTCAGTCAGGTCAGTAAATAAATATCAATTACGGTCCCATTCTGATTTGCTTCTAACAGTACCAGAAATTAGAACAGGACATGATAGAAATAGTTTTAGTTAGTCAGCACCGTGGTCCTGGAATTCTCTCCTGAACATTTTAAAATGTGATGATCTAGTTTCGTTGGTGGAGTTTAAACACTTGATCGATGCATATATCATAGAAGAGTGTAATTGTTTTTAGGCCAGCCATTTTTAGTCAAGACGTTTGTGTTTTTAATGTAATATGTAATTGTTGTACTGTATGTGCGTTTGTAGTTTTGTTTAATGTTGTGTTAGTGTATGTAAGTTGATTGGTCTGAAACGTTGTTCCCCCTGCTGCTATTGGACCAGGTCTCTCTTGGAAAAACCTGTATCAATAAAGGTTAAATAAAAAAATATATTTTTTAAAAGTCAGCTTTCCCCAGCTGCCAGGCCAGGGACCTAAGGGATTATTAGAGCTACATACCTAGACAAAAATCGTTTCTTCACAGGGTCCCTATACATAAACAGCAACACTACTTCATAAGACCACACACAATACTGTTGCTCTCCTTCTGCTCAATCCTATGCACTACTGATAACAATGGCATTTTTAATGGATCAAATGGTAATATTACCATTATCAAAAAGTACAAGGAAAACAGTTTTTTAGATGCAAAACCACCGACTCTATGTCCACCCTGATTTCCGTATCGCTTACAGGTGGATGCGCTTGAAAATGAAAATCGGTTTCCTCAACGAATACGCAAATGAGCTCGTCATGTCACTCAAAGGAGTCATGCGATTTGTGTTGAGAGTCCTATATCGCCGGCAGAGGATGGCCTGAACAGACAGCTGTCGCTCACACTCTCCTCTCCACCCCTCAGACCCCTTGCTGTTGTGTAATGAATGTTCTTGTCCGTAATCAATTTGTAATGGCTCACGAGCATCTCCCTGATTGAGCCTGGAAAACGGGAGCAAGAGAGAGAAGAGAAGAAGCAGGCTCCTTGAGAATGTGGCGAGAGCGAGGGGAGAGGAGCGAGGGGAGAAGAGAGAGGGGAGAAGAGAAGGGGTTCGCCAGAGGAAGGCTCCCGCGGCGTAAATCGTATTCATGGTTGACAGAGTGGTCATGGGGGATCAGAAGGAGGGTCTTCTTCCCTCTGAAGAGGGAGATAGAGCATTTGTGGGGGCCCCGCCGTGGGCCCTCTTTGTGCCCTAACAGCAGGTAGCAGTGGACTGTCAGGTCAACTCTGGGCTGGGGCCCAGCTTGCCACTTATAACCCTCCTCTTTTTTTCTGTCTGCGCAGACACTCTCTCTTCCTGGTGTGCGCGGGGGGGGGCGGGGGGGCTGTGGGGTGGACTGTGTGTGCGTGCGTGCAAGAGAGTGTGAATCGTGAGGTGGAGACTGACTTTTGTGAACCCCTTAGCTGCCCCCAAACGTAGTCCTCCTGCAAATGAAAATGTCAACACGCTGACATCCCTGAGTTGAATTCTGAATGTCTGTCAAAGGTTACTTTTCCCTATTTCCGATAGCAACATTGCCAAAGAGAAACACCCGCTCTTCCATGCAAACACCACATACAGTGGGAAAATGATTGGAGACTGAATGAGGATTCCGTTATTTCAATGGCAGCTTTAAACACACCAGGAATGCACTGTATTGCTGTCAGAGATGAAAGCGGCCATCATAACAACTCATTGTGACTGAACTATGCCTACTACCAAGCCTCAGTACCATGCCTAGGCTACGTATTCATATTGGAGGGTCACTCCCTCGACTCACACTCCCATTGATTCCCGCTCTTTTCTCTCTGTCTCTTCCCCATAGTAACTGGAGCTCTTTTCTCTCTGTCTCTTCCCCATAGTAACTGGAGACTTCTCCCGGCGGGAGGCACGCTGTGCTCTGCTGCTGCAGAATGGAGCTGCCCACTTAACGCAGAGGCTAATCAAATAACTGCCCCAGCGTGGTGCCCAGCGTGAGTGTCCTCCCAACGGGAGCTTGACCGGGGGCTGCAGGTACCCTTTATCCAGCCTGGCAGGCGAGCTCCAGCGTCCTGCTGCTGGAAATTTGTCGTCCCCCTCTGGGTCTCTTTCTGGGAGTGTCAGGCGCGGGGCCCCTGATGAGATATTTGTTGATATGATAACTCGATTAGGCCCCAGGATGGATGAAACGGTGGCAGACAGCCAGCCAGCGGCGCGCAGGGAGGCCCTGATCCCACTCCTTAACCTCACCTCAGGAGACCAGCGTTCTCCACCTGCCCTCGGCTAATCACTGACACAGGGCAGCACTTCGGCCAGAGGAAGGGCTGGGGTTAGGGTCCAGGGCCCAGTTAGATATGAAGGATGGCTGGATGGCAAGGGCACCGACTTTAATTGAAACATCCAAAGTGCATCCATTGTTATTTCCGTTTTACAACTTTTTTTTGTGAGTGAAGCAGTTCCTAATTTGATGGTATATCCCTGTCATCTTCCCTGGATAAAGCCTCACAAATGGCAGCATCGTTTTGGGAATTCCTCAACCTACATTTCAAGGTGATTTCAAAATATGGGGTGACATCCTTGGCATGTGACTGATGCCTCCAATTTCCTCATTACTGCACTGCTATACGGACAGTTAGACGAACTCCGGTAGGCGTATTGTGTATTTATATAAAAATACATTATTTAATTTAACCAGGCAAGTCAGTTCAGAACAAATGTTATTTACAATGACGGCCTATGGGAAGTCAGCCATCCATAAGACTGGTTTATATCAATCATATATAAAAGTAATCATTTCTAGACCAGGATGGGAACCGTATTAAAGAATCCCCTTTGCCATTGTGTTACTGTCCTTGTGATATTTTCACCATCTCTTTAGTATTGAGCTTGGTTCTTCGGTGTGGCTCAATAGAGGTTCCTAGATGAACTGAGATGAACTGAGATACCGTTCAACCCTCCGGGGCTTCATTAGCTAGCCCAGAGGTGCCCCCAGTGGGCCTCAGCACCCTCTTCCTCCCAGGTTTTCACCACCACAAGGAGAGCACCAAACAACTTTGGACACAATACTTACTCTGTCTCTCCTCTAGTTATTTGTGGCTTGGCGTACTGGGGCCACTCAGTCAATTAAGTTCACATCTCTGCTTGGGCCAAACAACGGATTGTGGCGATACGTGAGCACTAAAGACCAAACAGGAGCCTCCCCTTTCCAGCCCCGGTCATTGAGGAGCTCGGAGCTTCAGAAAGGACACCAAACAAAGGCCGGCCTCTCTGTGTCTCAATGACTCTCTCTCTTTGTTGCCTCCTCGGCCCCCATAAAGGAAGAGGGACGCTCTTGTTTGCCCAGGAGGTGGTTTAATGGCCCCGGGTGGAACAATGGCGCCACATTCAAGCCCGCCAGAAGGGCTCATTATATGGGGCCGTCCCAAAGCGCAGGGTCCCGGGACGTTCCCACTGGGGCAGGGGGTGAATGGCGGCGATGGGCGGGGAGGGTCGCCGAGAGGGAGAAAGGGGGCCATTGAGGTGACAAGCAGGTTCCATCTGCCCCCAGTGCCTCCTCACCTTGCATCTCGACAGGCAGGGGCCTCTCAGCTCACAATGGGCAAATTTAGTGTGTCGGGGTGGCTTAAAATGCTCACTTTAGAAGTGGCCATTGAGGGAAATATCAATACCGCGAACCACGGAATGGAGCATTCATTCACTCTGGACCCCTTCCCATTGACCAAGTTCCTTTTCCTTTCAGCCACTTTCTCCTTTTCGCTCCATTCAAGGAGCTTCTCTCATCCCCAAAACTTCAGGCCACGCTATTTTTCCCATACCTTGCAAAGGGGCGGATGACAAGAATTAAGTTAGTTCTGCCCCGGCCCTCGGTTTTGTCCCCTCTCAGCCATGGCAGGTATCACAGGCGGGGATGAATGGATCATCAATCAAAAGCAGCTCTCTATGATGGTTTGACACCAGAGCAAAGTGCCTGATATGAGGTAGTAGTAGACCGTGGTGTTGAAAGGCCAAAGTCTAACTTTAAGTGTGTGTCTTAGACTTTTGTGTAAATCGTACACTGATAAGAGTTCCAGTAAAGATTGAGTAACAAACTTGGATCTCTGCAAGACTATGGTCATGAAGTGACTTGACCAAGACCGTGTAGGCCTACAGTAGATACAAAACATGTCACAGCTTGAAATAATGTCTGCCTTGCATGTGTGCGACCTGCTACTTAAAGCGCGACATCACATAATTGACCAGTTGATCAGCTGTTAATGGTGCTATGCCACAGTACACATGATGTATGCCTACGGTATCCCCCATTCCACCATGTAACATATTCATCTAATTTGACTCTCTCCCATGTAGCTACAGTGCGTGAAAATAGTGTTGTTCGTCTATTGTCTTGTCTTATTAGAAGACTACACTACTAGGAGGGAATCCGCTTAGACAAGGAGATAGGCTATGAAATGATGTCAAGCACACATTTGACTTAGTTTGCACATGGTTTTTAATTAGTGCACACATACACACAAACACACAAAAGATGCCTGGGTATACTACATCATTGCAAATATAGTCGATGTCAATGTTTGTGTGCCTAGCAACTTTTTGGGTGGTACAGGGTCTGCGGTCATGCGCTCCATAGCCTCATCCCAGCCCTCTGGGTCCTCGGGATGGATGCTGTTGAGACAGGAGGAGAGGTAAAGGGAAAGGACTCCTCCACCTCCACTCTCCTCTTCCTGGGGACTGGGCTGATCCTAGCCAGGGTGGCCTCTGCTCTGCTCTTCTCAGCCCTCTTCACCAGGGTTGGTGGTTGGGTCATACATATTAAGTGATGTTGAGGTTTGGGATGGTCCGGTTTGGGATTTTTATTTTATTTGAACCTTTATTTAACTAGGCAAGTCAGTTAAGAACAAATTCATATTTACAATGACAGCCTACCCCAGTCAAACCCGGACGACGCTGGGCCAATTGTGCGCCGCCCTATGGGACTCCCAATCATGGCCGGATGTGATCCAGCCTGGATTCGAACCAGGGACTGTAGTGACGCCTGTTGCACTGAGATGCAGTGCCTTAGACCACTGCCCCACTCGTGGTCTGGTTTGGGATGGTCTGGTTTGGTTTGGTTTGTTTTGGGATGGTCTGTTTTGGGATGGTCCAGTTTGGTTTGGGATGGTCTGGTTTGGTTTTGGGATGGTCTGTTTTGGTTTGGGATGATCTGGTTTAGGATGGTCTGGTTTGAGATGGTACGGTTTGGCCTGGTCTTCTTTGCGAGGGTCTGGTTTGGGATGGTCTGGTCTGGGAGGATCTGGTTTGGTTTGGGATGTTCTGGTTTGGGATGTTCTGGTTTGAGATGTTCTAGTTTGGGATGTTCTGGTTTGGGAAGTTGTAGTTTTGGATGTTCTGGTTTGGGAAGTTCTAGTTTGGGAAGTTCTAGTTTGGGAAGTTCTAGTTTGGGATGTTCTAGTTTGGGATGTTCTGGTTTGGGAAGTTCTAGTTTGGGATGTTCTAGTTTGGGATGTTCTGGTTTTGGATGTTCTGGTTTGGGAAGTTCTGGTTTGGGATGTTCTGGTTTGGGATGGTCTGATTTAGGAGGGTCTGGTTTGGGATGGTCTGGTTTGAAATGGGATGGTTTGGGTGGTCTGGTTTGGGAGGGTCTAGTTTGGGAGGGTCTAGTTTGGAATTATCTGGTTTGGGATGTTCTGGTTTGTGATGTTCTAGTTTTGAATGTTCTGGTTTCAGATGGTCTGGTTTGGGAAATTCTGGTTTGGGAGGGTCTGGTTTGGTATAGTCTGGTTTGGGAAGGTCTGGTAATCATAATGGATGATAGACTCCTGCTTCCATGACAATAGGTACTCAAAGATCTCTTCATTGTCTTCAACGTCTGTGTTGGAGTCGTCGTCGAATGCGTAGTCTTCATCATCGTCGAAGGAATGGCATGACTCCACATCCGACACACCCTCATCTAGGCAGATTCTGGCAATCTTGTCTTATTGCCTCCAATCAGGAAAGACCTCCAGCTCTCATGTCTGCATGAAATCTGCATGAAAATGTTCCCCATTTTCCCCAACGCAGGGGAGTTGCCAGCTGGGAGGACAGAATACAGAATGACACCATTGTAAGTTGAACAAGAATTTGTCTTTAAACTAACATGAGAGTTTCAGCTATGCTGTGTTTCTGTTCATACTCTTTCCTCATGTCTCCTTGTTTGACTTTTACCTGAGTGCAGAGTAATGTGGTTTTCTATCCCTGAATTCTATTTTGACAGAATATGACAGAACCAGACGACTGGTTCCGGCGCGCGGAGGAAACATGGGACGCCGCCCATGTACACCTTCAGCGCGCCGTGCTGCGCCAGAAAGTTGGCACAGACCGTCGGACCGGGCCTGGCTCTCGACCCGAAACCTGCCCCTCCGCCTGCCCTGTCGGAAGCTGGGTCCCCGGTTTGTGGGGCCATTTAAAGTCCTGAGGAGAGTGAACGAGGTTTGTAGGGCTACTGTAAGGGCATGGGATTAGACATGTTTAAGAATGCATGTCTGACTCAGACGTACTCTATCTCAGTAAGGACTTTCTGAAGGACATGTCCGCCACAGCCGCCACAAGACTCAGTCTCTCAGTCTGCTGTGCAGTTAACAGTGAGCGATGGGGCTTCCCATGGGGAAAACCCAGTAGGGGCCGTGGGCGGCAGGCTTGCGGGCAGACCCCCAGAGGCCGTATTGCACCCGTGTTGCACCAGGCTGTGTGTGTGTGTCTTTGTGTGCACTTCTATGTGTGTGTGTGTGTGTGTGTGTGTGTGTGTGTGTGTGTGTGTGTGTGTGTGTGTGTGTGTGTGTGTGTGTGTGTGTGTGTGTGTGTGTGTGTGTGTGTGTGTGTGTGTGTTTGTATATCGATGTGTCTGTGGGAGTTTGCAGGGCTCACCAGATGCCTCAGCTCCCAGAACTCTTAGCAGGGTGCCGGTGAACTGGTGAAGTCCCGCTGTGCCACTATAGAGCCTACATACATCTCACTAAGGGGAGCAAAGGGGAGCCCCTAAGTCCTCTCATTACCCCACACATTAGTCTTTCCTGTTGGACCCAGCCTGGGGGGCAGTGATGTAAAGTAACTAAGTTAAAATACTTTGAAGTACTACTTAAGTACTTTTTGGGGGTATCTGTACTTTACTTGACTATTTATATTTTTAACAACTTTTACTTTTACTCCACTACATTCCGAAAGACAATATGTACTTTTTACTCCATACATTTCCCCTGACACCCCAAAGCACTCGTTACATTTCGATTGCTCAGGCAGGGCAGCAATATGGTCCAATTCACGCACCTATCGATATAACTTGTTGTCATCCCTACTGCCTCTGATCTGGCTGTAACGGCAGTCTACGTCGTCCTCCTCCTCAGACGAGGAGAGGCGAGAAGGATCAGAGGACCAATGTGCAGCGTGGTAATTAGACATAATGAATTTAATCAAACAAAACAAGACACTATACAAAATGACAAAACAAACTAACCGTCACAGTCCCGTGTAGCACCAACACTGACACAGGAACAATCACCCACAAACAAACAGTGAGAACAGCCTACCTTAATATGGTTCATAATATCAGGCAACACATTTAACCCAACATAGAAACAGACAAACTAGACACACAACATAGAATTCCCACCCAGCTCACGTCCTGACCAACACTAAACAAGCAAAACACATAAGAACTCTGGTCAGGACGTTACACTGGCAGACTCACTAAACATAAGTACTGTGTTTGTAAATGATGTCTGAGTGTTGGAGTGTGCCCCTGGGGCTGTCTTTACATTTTTTTTTAAGAGAAAATTGTGCCATCTGCTTTGCTTAATATAAGTAATTTTATATATAGCACTTGCTTTTACTCAAGTATGACAGTTGAGTACTTTTTCCACCACTGTACTGTACTTAAGTACATTTAAAACCAGATACTTTTAGACGTCGACTCCTATACTGAACAAAAGTATAAACACCAACATGCAACAATTTCAAAATTTTACTTAGTTACAGTTCATATAAGTCAATTGAAATAAATAAATTAGGCCCTATGCCCTCCGAGGAGTGGGCCTGGGATGGCATAGGCCCATCCACTGGGGCGCCAGGCCCAGCCAATCAGAATGAGTTTTCCCCACAAAAGGGCTTTATTACAGACAGAAATACTCCTCAGTTTCATCAGCTGTCCGTGTGGCTGGTCCTGGGCTGGCGTGGTTACACGTGGCCTGCGGCTATGAGGCCGGTTGGACGTACTGCCAAATTCTCTAAAACGACGTTATGGTAGAGAAATAAACATTAAATTCTCTGGCAACAGCTCTGGTGGACATTCCTGCAGTCAGCATGCCAATTGCATACTCCCTAAACATTTTAGAGTGGCCTTTTATTGTCCCCAGTACAAGGTGCACCTGTGTGATGATCATGCTCTCATGCTGTTTAATCAGTTTCTTGATATGTCACAACTGTCAGATGGATGGATTGTCTTGGCAAAGGAGAAATGCTCACTAACAGGGATGTAAAAAATGTAAAATAACATTTTATAGAAATACGTTTTTTGTGCGTATGGAAACATGGGACCAACACTTTACATGCAGCGTTTATATTTGTATTCTGTACAGTATTTTACTGGTTGACTTTCACTTTTACTTGAGTCATTTTCTATTAAAGTATCTTTAGTTTTAATCAAGTATGACAATTGAGTACTTTTTCCACCAGTGCTGGGCGGTGACATGGTGAAGTGTCCCATGGTGAGGTGTCCCATGGTGAAGTGTCCCATGGTGAAGTGTCCCATGGTGAAGTGTCCCATGGTGAAGTGTTCATGGTGACGTGTTCATGGTGGGATATCCACAGTGGAAGAATGTGTAGAGGTCGGGGTGCTTTATCTGGCTCTGTGGGAACCTATGTTCTCTCTTCAAGCACTGGAGTGGTCCACAGTCATAGGCTTCTGAGACACTACTGTGCTTGATTGTTTTGATAGTTGTCCCAATGTAGGTTCCCTAAATCAAAGACACTTAACATAGCAATAAATAATATATCATAGGTTCTAGGTGATTTTGTATGTTAATGCCATGAACTATTATTCTGATATTAGTGTTAGTAGTATAGCCACATTTTGTCCGACCCAAATGTGTTTCAAAATAATTGAATTCATGTTTATTGGTTGCATACACAGTTTAGCAGATGTTATAGTGGGTGCAGGGGAATGCTTGTGTTACTAGCTCCTAACACTGCAGTAAAATGTCAAACAAGTACACAAATAATATAAAAACTAAAATCAGGAAATGTTCGAACTAATCAAATTAACAACCCAAATAATATTGTATCAGTAATCCGTATATACACCGAAAATATATACTAAGAATGACATGTACAGCAGTAGACACAGTTGAAGTCGGAAGTTTGCTTACACCTTAGCCAAATACATTTAAACTCAGTTTTTCACAATTCCTGACATTTAATCCGAGTAAAAATTCCTTGTCTTAGGTCAGTTAGGATCACCACTTTATTTTAAGAATGTGAAATGTCAGAATAATAGTAGAGAGAATGATTTATTTCAGCTTTTATTTCTTTCATCACATTCCCAGTGGGTCAGAAGTTTACATACACTCAATTAGTATTTGGTAGCATTGCCTTTAAATTGTTTAACTTGGGTCAAACGTTTCGGGTAGCCTTCCACATGCTTCCCACAATAAGTTTGGTGAATTTTGGCCCATTCCTCCTGACAGAGCTGGTGTAACTGAGTCAGGTTTGTAGGCCTCCTTGCTCGCACACGCTTTTTCAGTTCTGCCCACACATCTTCTATATGATTGAGTTCATGGCTTTGTGATGGCCACTCCAATACCTTGACTTTGTTGTCCTTAAGCCATTTTGCCACAAAAGTATGCTTGGGGTCATTGTCCATTTGGAAGACCCATTTGCGACCAAGTTTTAACTTCCTGACTGATGTCTCAAGATGTTGCTTAAATATATCCACATAATTTTACGTCCTCATGATGCCATCTATTTTGTGAAGTGCACCAGTCCCTCCTGCAGCAAAGCACCCCCACAACATGATGCTGCCACCCCCGTGCTTCACGTTTGGGATGGTGTTCTTCGGCTTGCAAGCCTCCCCCTTTTTCCTCCAAACATAACAATGGTCATTATGGCCAAACAGTTCTATTTTTGTTTCATCAGACCAGAGGAAAAAGTACAATCTTTGTCCCCATGTGCAGTTGCAAACCATAGTCTGGCTTTTTTATGGCGGTTTTGGAGCAGTGGCTTCTTCCTTGCTGAGTGGCGTTTCAGGTTATGTCGATATAGGACTCGTTTTTACTGTGGATATAGATACTTTTGTACCTGTTTCCTCCAGCATCTTCACAAGGTCCTTTTCTGTTGATCTGGGATTGATTTGCACTTTTCGCACCAAAGTACGTTCATCTCTAGGATGAACATCTCCAACCGGTCTCACAAGCGCAGACCACGTGCAACCACTGTGGGATCGTCTGAGACCAGCCACCCGGACAGCTGATGAAACTGAGGAGTATTTCTGTCTGTAATAAAGCCCTTTTGTAGGGAAAAACTCATTCATGTGCACAAAGCGAGATCCATACAGAAATGGTTTGTCGAGATTGGTGTGGAAGAACTTGACTGGCCTGCACAGAGCCCTGACCTCAACCCCATCAAACACCTTTTGGAATTGGAACACTGACTGCGAGCCAGGCCTAACTGCCCAACATCAGTGCCCAACCTCACTAATGCTCTTATGGCTGAATGGAAGCAAGTCCCCGCAGCAATGTTCCAACATCTAGTGGAAAGCCTTCCCAGAAAAGTAGAGGCTGTTATAGCAGCAAAGGGGGGACCAACTCCATATACATGCCCAGGATTTTGGAACGAGACGTTCGACGAGCAGGTTTACACATACTTTTTGTCATATAGTGTCACGTTCCTGACCTGTTTTCTGTTGTTTTGTATGTGTTTAGTCGGTCAGGGCGTGAGTTGGGGTGGGCATTCTATGTTATGTGTATCTATGTTGGTTAATGGGTTACCTGATATGGTTCTCAATTAGAGGCAGGTGGTTTACGTTTCCTCTGATTGAGAGCCATATTAAGGTAGGTTGTTTCACATTGTTTGTTGTGGGTGGTTGTCTCCTGTGTTTGTATGTTGGTACCACATGGGACTGTATCGTTCGTTCGTTTGTTTTGTAGTCTGTACCTGTTCGTGCGTTCTTCGTTGTATGTAAGTTCTCATGTCCAGGTCTGTCTACGTCGTTTTGTTATTTTGTTAATTATCAAGTGTAGTTCGTTTTTTCGTCTTGTTTAATAAATTTCATTATGTCTAACTACCACGCTGCATATTGGTCATCTGATCCGTCTCGCCTCTCCTCGTCCGAGGAGGAGGAAGAGCTAGAGTTTCGTTACATATAGTGTATGTCAAGAATAGAGTATATAAATACGAGGTGTGTATAAACAGTGTAACAAAAATACAATGTAAAGTAGAAGATATATTAGGATGAGCTAGAGACTACAGTGTGATAAACAGTACAAAAGAAACAGGAAGTGTCCAGTGTTTAATGTCTCTCTATACATGGGACTGCAGCGTTGGCTGTTTGTGTGTGTGCGTATGTTTGTGAGTATGGGCGTATGCATGTGTGAGTGTATAAGTCCAGGAGTCTGCGTGTGTATGAGGTGTGTGATGGGGCTTGTGTGTTTTGTGTGAGTGAGTGAGTGTGTGAGTGCAAAAAAGTATCTTAGGACTGGGCCCACTAGACGGCTGTTTTAACAGTCTGATGGCCTGGTGATAGAAGCTGTTTCCAAACCTCTTGGTCACGGCTTTGTAGCACCTGAACCGTCTGCCAGACGGTAGCAGAGGGAACAGTCCGTGGCCCGGGTGGCTGAGGTCCTTAATGATCTATTTGACTTCCTTCAACACCCTCCGCAGCCGATGTGAGAAAGACCTTTAAACAGGTCAACATTCATAAGGCCGAGGGGCCAGACGGATTACCATTCACTGACATTTTCAACCACTCCCTGTCTGAGTCTGTAATAACAACATGTTTTAAGCAGACCACCATAGTCCCTGTGCCCAAGAACACTAAGGTAACCTGCTTAAATGACTACCGACCCGTGGCACTCACGTCTCTAGACATGAAGTGCTTTGAAAGGCTGGTCATGGCTCACATCAATGCCATTGTCCCAGAAACACTAGACCTACTCCAATTTGCATACCGAACCTAACAGATCCACAGATGACGCAATCTCTATTGCACTCCACACTGCCCTTTCCCACCCGGACAAAAGGAACACCTATGTGAGAATGCTATTCATTGACTACAGTTCAGCGTTCAACACCATAGTTCCCTCAGAGCTCATCAATAAGCTAAGGATCCTGGGACTAAACACCTCCCTCTACAACTGGATTCTGGACTTCCTGACAGGCCGCCCCCAGGTGGTAAGGGTAGGTAACAACACATCCGCCACGCTGATCCTCAACACAGGGGCCCCTCAGGGGTTCGTGCTCAGTCCCCTCCTGTACTCCCGGTGTCTGTATGTAGCCTCGCTACTTTTATAGCCACGCTACTGTATATAGACTGTCCTTTTACTGTTGTTTTATTTCTTTACTTACCTATTGTTCACCTAACATCTTTTTTGCACTATTGGTTAGATCCTGTAAGTAATCATTTCACTCTACCTCTGTTGTATTCTGCGCACGTGACAAATAAACTTTGATTTGATTTGATACACTCATGACTGCACGGCCAGGCACGACTCCAACACCATCATTAGGTTCGCCGATGACACAACAGTAGTAGGCCTTATCACCGACAACGACGAGACAGCCTATAGGGAGGAAGTCAGAGACTTGGCCGTGTGGTGCCAGGACAACAGCCTCTCCCTCAACATGATCAAGACAAAGCAGATGATTGTGGACTACAGGTAAAGGACGGACCGGGCACGCCCCCATTCTCATCGACGGGGCTGTAGTGGAGCAGGTTGAGAGCTTCAAGTTCCTTGGTGTCCACATCACCAACAAACTAACATGGTCCAAGCACACCAAGACTGTTGTGAAGAGGGCACGACAACGCCTATTCCTCCTCAGGAGACTGAAAAGATTTGGCATGGGTCCTCAGAGCCTCAAAAGGTTCTAAATCCTCTAATCCTCCAAAGGATCTACAGCTGCACCATCGAGAGCATCCTGACTGGTTGCATCACTGCCTGGTATGGCAACTGCTCGGCCTCCGACTGCAAGGCACTACAGAGGGTAGTGCCTGCGGCCCAGTACATCACTGGGGCCAAGCTTCCTGCCATCCAGGACCTCTATACCAGGCGGTGTCAGAGGAAGGCCCTAAAAATTGTCAAAGACTCCAGCCACCCTAGTCATAGACTGTTCTCTCTGCTACTGCACATCAAGCGGTACCGGAGCGCCAAGTCTAGGTCCAAGAGGCTTCTAAACAGCTTCTACCCCAAGCCATAAGACTCCTGAACATCTAATCAAATGGCTACCCAGACTATTTGCATTTCCCCCCCCCTCTTTTACACCACTGCTACTCTCTGTTATTATCTATGCACAGTCACTTTATTAACTCTACCTACGTGTACATATTACCTTAATTACCTCGACTAACCGGTACCCCATGTATATAGTCTCGCTATTGTTATTTTACTGCTGCTCTTTAACTACTTGTTACTTTTATTTCTTATTCTTATTCATATTTGTTAAACTGCATTGTTGGTTAAGTGCTTGGAAGTAAGCATTTCACTGTAAGGTCTACTACACCTGTTGTATTCGGCGCATGTGACTAATACAATTTGATTTGATTTGAGCATTGTAAATGTCCTTGAGGGCAGGCAGTGTGCCCTCGATGGTGCGTTGGACTGACCACACCACCCTCTGACTTGAATTCCAGGACCCAGTTGCACTTAGTGACAAGCTTGGCGGGTGCTATGGTGTTCGAACCTGAGCTGTAGTCAATGAACAGCGTTCTCGCACACGTTCCTCTTGTTCAGGTGTGATAGAGCCGTGTGTAGTGCAATGGCGATTGCGTCATCCATGGATCTGTTGGGGTGGTATGCAAATTGTAATGAGGTCTAGGGTGTCGGGTACGGTGGAGGTGATATGGTTCTTGACTCTCAAAGCACTTCATGACAGAAGTGAGTGCTACAGGGCAATAGTAATTTAGTTCAGTTAGCTTGCTTGGGTACAGGAACAAGGGTATACAACTTAGAAGAGTGTGGGAACAACAGACTGGGATAGGGAGAGAATGAATATGTCCGTTAACACTCCAGCCAGCTGGTCTGCGTATGCACTGAGTACGCAGCTAGGGATGCCGTCTGGGCCGGCAGCCTTGCGAGAGTTAACACACTTAAAAGTCTTACTCACATTGGCCACAGAGATCGAGAGCCCACAATCCACCTGAGAGGCGGCGGCCTTCCTCGGCGGCTTGATGTTATTTTTCTCAAAGCGTTTTTTCTCTCAAAAGGTGTTTAGCTTGTCTGGAAGTGAGGCGTTGGTTTTCGCTTTATAACTCGTGATTGTCTGAGATCCTGCCACATGCGTCTCGTGTCTGCGACTCCACTTTATCCCTGTGCTGTCCTTTTGCCTCTTTGGTTGCCTTACGGAGGTCGCAGCTGAACTGTTTGTACCATATTCCCGGTCACCTTATTGTGGTTAAATGAGATAGTTTGTGCTTTCAGTTTAGCACGAGTACCTCCATCTATCCATGTTTTTTGGTGGGGGTATGTTCGAATTGTCACTGTTGGAACAACATCTACTATGCACTTCCTGATAAACCCAGTGACAGAGTCAGTGTACTAGTCAATTATATTCTCAGAGGCGACCAAGAACATTTCCCAGTACATGGAAACAGTCCTGAAGCATAGATTCCGATTGGTCAAACCAGCATTGAACAGTGCTAGTCATGGTATTTCCTGTTTCAGCTTCTGCCTATAGGTGGGTAGGAGCAGGATGGAGGAGTGATCTGAATTTCTAAAGCGGGGGAGGGCTTTGTATCCATCCCAGAATGGAGAGTAGCAGTGATCCAAAGTCTGGTCTGAGCGCGTGTAGAATTTGATGCGCCGGTGAAGTTTTGTTAATAAAACAGTCCTTAAATTTGTTCTGTTAAAATCCCCAGCCACAATGAACGCAACTTCTGGGTGTGCTAACAGAAGAAAATGACCTTGGGAGATAATGGGGTCAGCATTTTATTGTCAGGATCTCCTCAATGGGTGGACAGAGTGACGAGAGCTTTTCGACAAAGCTGTCGAAAGAGTTGCTGATTCAAGGTTCTAGGGGATAAGATTGGCGGCGATTCAACCGTGACTGATTGCGTTTCATAACTGAACTGAAATATCAAAGCATATAGTAGTGATGGTGTATGTTTGTGGGAGGTATGCGCATAAAACAGGGGTTCTGTTTAAGGATATTCAAAAACCAAGAAAAGAGGGTGGCAGGTGTACTTTGAAATCGCCTCCAAAGGAAAAGCAGAGCTTTTTAAAATGATGAAAGGCTTTTGTTTTTGGAAAGGGCACATTTCAGTGATGATACCGCCAAGATTCTGTTCCTCCAAGAGAGGAAAAATAGACATCAAAGGTCACTGTTTTCTGCCTCTCTCTTTTTCCTTCCCTCGCTTTCAACATCATCACCATCATTTGGAGCCATCCATCGCTGGAGATTATATAACTAGAAATATTATTCTTATGTAGGCCTAGCTAGCTACCGGATCTGAAAATGAAGAAGAAGAACAAGAGGAAGAAGAGAGAGAGAGAGAGAGAGAGAGAGAGAGAGAGAATAAACCACAAGGCCTGGCCGTGGATGACTCCATAGGTTGCTGCTTGCTTTTGCATGAAAGAAGCGGGTGTCTCTCTGAGGAGGGTGAGTGGTGCTTCAGTTGCCTACTGCCAGAAGGTATGGAGAGCAGAGCAGCAGAAGCACCAGAATGCCAAATGATGAAAGAGCAGCGCCTGGCAACCGAAGAGGTTTAAGCCGAAACCAAAAAGCTGAGCAGAGAGAAGAAGAAAAAAGAAAGAAAAGAAAAAAAACACGCTCGCCTTTAAACTTAAAACTCTTTTTCCTACTACTTTTTTTTATGTGTCGGTTTTTCCAGCGTCGGTGCGAGCAGGGTTGGTTTACGAGCACCCGCTTCACAGCCTTGGAGCGAGAGGAGCTCCTCGTGGGGGAAGGAGGAAGGAGGAGGGGGAGTTGGATGGGCATGGAGAAGGTGGGAAGTAGGAGGGGGGGGGGGGTTGGATGTGGTCTGGCCGTGGGTGTGCAGCAGCCCCTCCAGTCCCCCTGGGTTGTGGATCACCCCTGGAGCAGAACACACTGATCCAGAGGAGACTGAGTCTTACTGGATGGGCTGGGGGTGTGGAGGAGTTACATGCTAATGGTTGACCCGTGCTCTCTAGCAGGGAGTTTGGTGTGATCAACACTTTTAGTAAGGATATTTAGTCTGTCCCTCATCTGTTCAGTTTGTGTAAGGATATAATGTACTTCCAGAATGTATATATTTAATATGATAAAAATGTCCAGTGAGGGCAGTATCATTTCGGTAAAGAGTAAAATACATTACAGATGGCTCAGGTTTGGCATCAACTAACCAGAGTAGTATTGCAGGGGAATGGGATAAGACGATGTGTATGAGAGGAGCTCAGACATACAGTGTTACTCCTGAAGTCGTCCACAAACACGCTTGAACCCCTCTCAGGTCAGGTCAGGCCATGTCTTCGTCCCAAATGGCACCCTATCCCCTATGTAGTGCACGATAGTGCAACCTATGTCTACCCTGCCAAGACTGAGCCCAGACTCACACACTCACCATAATCCAATCTGAAACAGTGGGGAAATATGATGCAAGACACCAGCAACGCGACACAGACTGTATTTTCTTTACAGTAAAGCTAGTCGTTGAGAATCCCATCCAGGGGTAATCCTCTATCTTACAGCACTCCCTCCCTCTATTCATCACACCTCATTTCTCATCCTGTATGAAGAGGGGAAGGTGAGGAAACTGGAGGCAAGAATGTGTGTGAACGTCACTAGCACCGCACTGAGAGAGAGAGAGAGAGAGAGAGAGAGAGAGAGAGAGAGAGAGAGAGAGAGAGAGAGAGAGAGAGAGAGAGAGAGAGAGAGAGAGAGAGAGAGAGAGAGAGAGAGAGAGAGAGAGAGAGAGAGAGAGAGAGAGAGAGAGAGAGAGAGAGAGTTAAAGTTGTATGTGTGTTCACCCCATTAGTGTGTGAATGCACAAGCGTGTTTTTGTGTGTGTGTGTATATATATGTGCTTGTTTGCCCATACACGCGTTTGTGCACTCGAAAGAGGACGTTCAAAAAAGTCCAGGTCCAGAAGTGAATCAGTCTCATATGCGCAGGCTGGCTGTGGGCCCGGTCGGCCCGAGGTGGGGAAAGGAGGAGAGGCAGGCAGGCTGCAGCAGGCAGACAGGCAGCGTGTAACCCAGGCCTGTTTATGTACCACATTCTGCTGGTGGGGAGGCCCTAAATTGGAGCCATGCTGCAGGGGATTAGGGCCTGCGAACCCTGGGAGTCGGGGGGGTGGAGGGGCTGGGGGAGGCTGGAGCTGGTGGAGGGGTCAGACATGTGTCCGCAGGGCTGGGAAACAGGCTCCCACAGCCGCGCGGGCAGCAGCCCCGGCCAAGAGGATCCGTGCCGGGGCCCTCCATGTGTGGCGGATGTTTTCCACGAGCGGAGCAGCCAGCTTGGCCGCAACTGTCCAAACCGCAGGCCCTGGGAGAAGGGAGGAGAGAGGGAGGGGAGGAGGGGGAGACGGCGGGCTTGGCAAAGGTCAGACAGGCTGAGACGGCCGGGAGTGTGGGAACTGTCCGGGAAGGCATGTGCGAAATGCTCCGAGACGTGGTATCACTTTACAGCCAGACCGCCTGAGGGAGAGGCTGACTGCGTGCCTGGCCGTGTGTGTTTGTGTGTGTGCGTGTGTGTGTGTGTGTGTGTGTGTGTGTGTGTGTGTGTGTGTGTGTGTGTGTGTGTGTGTGTGTGTGTGTGTGTGTGTGTGTGTGTGTGTGTGTGTGTGTGTGTGTGTGTGTGTGTGTGTGTGCGTGCGTGTGTTTGGGAGGCTACTGGGATTCGAGAGAAAATAAAGTGTGTGTGTGTGTGTATGTATTTGCAAGGCTACTGTGATTCTAGTGAAAATCAAGAGCGAGGGGAGTGAGAGAGCAGTATGATATGAAAAGATGAAGTGAGTGATGGCGAGAACTTGGAGTGAAGCGTGGAGAAGAGGAAATAACTCTGCCCCCCTTACAAACACACACACACACACACACACACACACACACACACACACACACACACACACACACACACACACACACACACACACACACACACACCAAAACGTTTTCACTCATAGCTGTGTGAAAAGTCCTGGAGTTGAACAGGGTTGTCTTTGGGAGCACGAAAGACTGTCTCAGTCAGAGTTATGTAGCACGTGTTGAACGTGATTAATCATTAATGAACCAAGTCATTAACCTCCTCATCAATGTTGAAAGCAGGTATTCCCAAACTGGGGTACAGGGTATGCACAATGCCGTCGGGGGTACGCCAAATAAAAATGTGATTTACATTTAAGAATAAAAATAAAATAAAACATTTCTTCACATTTTCAAACGGTCCACTTGGGCAATTTTTTTTCTCTCGCCCGAGTAGCCTCGTTTCACTGCCCAAAATAAAATGAAACCATCTAGTGTTCAGCGAAATAGCAACGCAATGTCGAATACAGGTTGCCGAGTCAAATAATTAATATCCAATCACATTAACCGTTACTCTCTCGCGGGAATTCCACTAACGGTCCGCATATAGCAAAATGTACCTGCTGCTCATGTTGGTATCTGTACTGATGGTGCAAAAGCCATGACAGGGAGACAGAGTGGAGTGGTAACGTCCGTGCAAGCAGTTGCTCCCGACGCCACTTGGGTACACTGCAGCATCCACCGAGAGGCTCTTGCTGCCAAGGGAATGCCTGACAGCTTGAAATACGTTTTGGACACGACAGTGGAAATTGTTAACTTTGTTAAAGCAAGGCCCCTGAACTCTTGTGTATTTTCTGCACTATGCAATGATATGGGCAGCGACCATGTAACACTTGTACAACATACAGATGTGCGCTGGTTAGCAAGGGGCAAAGTATTGACATGTTTTTTTGAATTGAGAGACGAGCTTAAAGTTTTCTTTACTGACCATCATTTTCACTTGTCTGACCGCTTGCATGATGACGAGTTTCTCACACGACTGGCCTATCTGGGTGATGTTTTTTTCTCACCTGAATGATCTGAATCTAGGATTGCAGGGACAACTATATTCAATGTGCGGGACAAAATTGAGGCTATGATTAAGAAGTTGGAGCTCTTCTCTGTCTGCATTAACAAGGACAACACACATGTCTTTCCATCATTGTATGATTTTTTGTGTGCAAATGAACTCAAGCTTACAGACAATGTCAAATGTGATATAGCGAAGCACCTGAGTGAGTTGGGTGTGCAATTACGCAGGTACTTTCCCGAAACGGATGACACAAACAACTGGATTCATTATCCCTTTCATGCCCTGCCTCCAGTCCACTTACCGATATCTGAACAAGAGAGCCTCATCGAAATTGCAACAAGCGGTTCTGTGAAAATTGCCACGGCCAGATTTCTGGATTGGGCTGCGCTCAGAGTAACCTGCCTTGGCAAATCGTGCTGTTAAGACACTGATGCCCTTTGCAACCGCATACCTATGTGAGAGTGGATTCTCGGCCCTCACTAGCATAAAAACTAAATACAGGCACAGACAGTGTAAAATGATTTAAGACTGAGACTCTCTCCAATACAACCCAACATTGCAGAGTTATGTGCATCCTTTCAAGCACACCCTTCTCATTAACCTGTGGTGAGTCATTCACAATTTTCAATGAACAAATAAGGTTTTATATGTAAGATGGTTAAATAAAGAGTAAAATTATTGATTATTATTATATTATTATTTGTGCCCTGGTCCTATAAGAGCTCTTCGTCACTTCCCACGAGCCGCGTTGTGACAAAAACTCAAACTCATTCTTATGTTTAATAAATGTATCGTATAGTGTGTGGCAGGCTTACAATGATGGCAAAAAAAAAAACATTTGAGAGTGCGCTGACCCTGGTGCTCGAGGGGGTACGCAGCTGGAGGTAGAATGTTTGAAGGGGTACGGGACTATAAAGGTCTAGAGGAAAGGGGAATTAGCTTGTTGTTTTTCTTATATTGTTGTCGTGGGAAATAATGCATACGATGGGCCGGCAAAAATATAGCCTCAAATAATGTCGCCTCAGAGAAACATTTGTTGAGGACAAGGGTGATATTCCCTCATTCGAAACCCTGTGTACTTACACGTAGCAGTCCAAACAAGGTGTGTGAATTGAAGAACAAACTGGCTGTGTATTGGTGTTCATTTTGCACATATTTACTGTATGCTAAAACATTGGTTTTAACATACAGTCATTTCCACAAGTGACTGAATATCTTCTGTAGGCTACTTGCACATGGAAAGCTGCTCTGGATGTGTAGAATGGCATTTACCATGTTTAGTTTGGCTGCACCTCTGGCACTAATACGCCACACCTGCAGGTGAAGCTGATCCTATTGAGCTGCCTGAACACGCACCCACTTCTCCTCTTCTTCTCAGATGGTTTAACCAGCTTAAAGACAACAGAAAAACACTTCAATCTGTGCTGGGTTCAAATTCGCTCTGTCTCTCTGGGTCTTTCTCTCGCTCTGTCTCTCTGTCTCGGTCTCTCGGTCTCTCTGGGTCTTTCTCTCGCTCTGTCTCGGTCTCTCTGTGTCTCTGGTTCTTTCTCTCTCGGTCTCTCCGGGTGTTTCTCTCGCTTGGTCTCTCGGTCTCTCTCTCTCTCTCTCTCTCTACATGGAAGCATGTAGTCAATTTAGCCCAGGTCTGCAGAATGTAGCTGTAGAGAAGGGCTAGGTATATTACAGAGATGACTAGGTTGTTCTAGTGTAGGATCTCACCCACCAACCCTCTCTCCCTTCCTTACCTCCCTCCCAGGCTCTCTCTCTCTCTCTCTCTCTCTCTCTCTCTCTCTCTCTCTCTCTCTCTCTCTCTCTCTCTCTCTCTCTCTCTCTCTCTCTCTCTCTCTCTCTCTCTCTCTCTCTCTCTCTCTCTCTCTCTCTCTCTCTCTCTCTCTCTCTCTCTCTCTCTCTCTCTCTCTCTCTCTCTCTCTCTCTCTCTCTACTAGCATTACTGCAAAGGCAGGGGTGTGTGTACTGTGCACTGCTGCTTCCCACCTTTGTCCGCTCTCCTTGCTCCCTCATTCACCAGAGCCGGGCCTTTGAAGAAGCCTAATCCGGGTTATTTGCTTTCCCATGCTTGTAGCAGGTTGGCTGGGAGGGATGAGAATACAGTAGACTGCCACACCCCCACTCTCTCTCTCTCTCTCTCTCTCTCTCTCTCTCTCTCTCTCTCTCTCTCTCTCTCTCTCTCTCTCCATTCCCCCGTCCCTCATTTATCCAAATAGGATGTGGTCGATGAGGGATTGTATCCACCCTGAATGGTGAGTAAATATGATCTCACCGCCAGTCTTTAGATACTCACTGTTGCTCCAGAAAGCCTTTTATAGGCCTTTCTCTTCCCTGAAATCCATTCAGGCCCGGCAGTATTCAGAAGCCTCGACGAGGAGTCCCTAAAGAGTTGTGTTCTCAAAATGGGGCCCAATTCATTACTGTAAATAACAGTGGCAGTCATCGCATTGTCTCCGTGAAGCAGTTGGTTTAGAGACTCTTAAGGCTGGTAATTGTTTTAATCCCAGTGGCGGTTCTTTTGGGGGTCTTTTTCTATGCCAGGAAACAGAACATGGACCCTGGTGGCTTTGTGAATCCCCTCCTAGGGAGATGTAGAGGTAAGGGAGGAAAGGGGGTGTGAATGCAGCACGCAGCTGTGGGGAACACACTTTAGGCTTAAGCCATTATATGGTGGAATAAGCTGAGGCCAATAGTGTGGAATCCAGGCCAGGATGTTACCGTTTCAGTGGTTTATCCTGTATTTTGCATCGTGTGTGTGTGTGTGTGCGCGCGTCTGCCGGTCTGTCTGTCTGTCGGTGTTTAATTCTCACGGTCATCTCCATACTTAACCTCTCGATCTCAGTGTATATGCGTATGCAGTGTTAAGCCATTGACTGTTAAGTACATCTTGGTGCTTTATTTACGCTCACGCGATCATGGACCTCTCGGGTGTCTGGCTTAGCCCCTGTGGCCTCAGCCGCCTCACCAAAGTCTGCCCGGCGCCCGCCGTTTTACGTTCCCGCCAGTCGTCCGAGCCCTCGTCTGCATCCCAAATGGCACCCCTTTCCCTACACCGTGCACTACTTTTGACCAGAGCCCCCCAAAAAAAGCCCCAAAAGTTGCGCACTGTATAGGGCATAGGGTTCCATTTGGGACACGTGCGGAGTGGAGCGGAGGCCTGTACTTACAGCGTGGCCTCCCGTCCCCGAGCAGGCCGTGTTTATGTCCTGCGTAATTGCAGACACCAGTCTGAGCAGGAGGCCAGCGTCTGTCAAAATAGCCCCGGCTCTCCACTCTCCCCTACCGCGCTGCCCAAAATCGCGTTAACTTTCCCAGCCGCCCTCACTTCCCTACAACCCCTGGGCCCCAGCCGGCCGGGCTGATTGGATAGAGGGATATGACATGAAAATTCCACTGTTTTCGTCGGCCTTATTCACTCTTTTTACCCCCCATCCACAACCGCAGGCCAATAAGTCTCTACCTCTCCTCCTCAAGACGCCTGGGGGAATGAAACCGTGGTGGTGTACACACACACACACACACACACATGCACACTTGCACACACACCTCCCTCCACACGCACACACAACCCATCTTGCCCAGTCGCCCCCCCAGGCCCTTTTGCCCAGCCGTGGGGCGCACGCTCTGCCATACACCTCCAGCAGGCAGCTGTGTAATGGGGGCCGATGTGGGAATTGGCTGGCTGGCAGGCGGGCGGGCGGGCGGGCGGGCGGGCGGGCGGGCGGGCGGGAGGGAGGGAGGGAAGGAGGGAAGGAGGGAACGCTGGAAATAAGGAGCAACATGGTCCTCGTTAGCGCGGATGACTCTAGCCAAGAATCTTTGGGGAGGCCGACCAGCGGACCACACTCTTAGTCTACAGGGGCCATGCAGGGCTACTGCTTCTGCTGGGTGTGCTGGGCAGGCAGGGTGACGGAGCAGAGCTGAAATAACACTAGTAATACTACTACTACTAAAATACCTGGATTCAGAGCTGCTTCTTAGATAGCGGAGGTAGACAGATAGCAATGTGGTGAGCCACGGAGAAAGGAAAGAGACGTAGAATATTGTCAAGATATATCTGATCTTTGAGAATTATCACAACTAACCAGCAACTGACCAAGGCTACTGACTGACCCCACAGCATTGTGTGTGTGTGTGTGTGTGTGTGTGTGTGTGTGTGTGTGTGTGTGTGTGTGTGTGTGTGTGTGTGTGTGTGTGTGTGTGTGTGTGTGTGTGTGTGTGTGTGTGTGTGTGTGTGTGTGTGTGTCTGTGTGTCAGTGTGTCAGTGTGTGTGTCTGTGTGTGTGTCTGTGTGTGTGTGTGTGTGTGTGTGTGTCAGTGTGTGTGTCAGTGTGTGTGTCTGTGTGTGTGTGTGTGTGTGTGCGTGCCGCTACAACCCACACAAATAGTGTCCCCTCCATCACCACTCCTGGAATACCAATGCTTTTTCCACCAATTTAAGACAATTACCAGCGTTTGACCTCTTGACCCCAGGCAGTCCCCACTGACAGGCCTAGGACTTTAGCTGTGTCCCCTTTGTATTCAATAAACCCCAGCGCTTTCCGACAAATGAATCGTTGACCTCTCAGTGGCAGGCTCTCTGATTGGCTGATTGGTGATCATAATGCCCTTTGGCTGATGTATTGTGTGCTGTTGTGAAATAGTTTGCGTTCAGATGTAATGCGATGGAATGTGGGAATATACAGTAAATGAATGACAGGGGTCTGTTAGCGAGAGGGGGAAATACGTTTTACTCGTTTGGGTAATTATGTTGTTACTTGTTAGATTTATGTTTTGCGTCGAACAATCTGATAGATTTGTATCTCTCTGGTTATTTGTGTTGTAGAACAGACTGGGGGTGGTCCACTCCTCAATCCTATCTCTGAAGCAATTACACTCACTCAAAGCTCCTAACCCAAATTGGTTATATCTGTCATTTTGACTATTTATCGCATATCGAAGCTCTATAACATTTTTGAGGGCTTAAGCAACCCATTGAACCCTTTTTGGTTCAATATTGCATCATAGCTGCAATCCACAGTTTAATCTCCAGTACTACACTTTCGACATTTCTCCAAATCCACGATGTATATTCCAATCTACTAAATTAGACTATTCTGTTGTAGCTGTACACACATACTGATCTCTCATGTCAGAGAACCAGTCTTTTACCCTCCAGGTATCAACCATCATCATGGCAGTTACAGGTATCTGTCACATCTTTGCTGAGACGACAGTCGACATGAACGAGGCTGTTCGTTTTTCTCGGTGTTTTGCTGTGCTCATATGGGAAAGCACACCTTCCCTTCCTTGCCTGTCCAAGGGTGCAACCTTTCTCCAGCTGACTTCAACTGCCCTTTTCTCCGGGAAAAATAGCTAAGCGGCATTTGAAGGTGATTCATCCCTCTCTACGTCATACTGAGGCAGTACAGTATATAGTTCTATATGATTGTACATATATTACGTTGACGTTTTAACTAAAATGTCCTTAACATTTACCTATAATGCAATATGCATGAGAAAGGTAGATCAACTTATTGGATAAGCTTGTTCAAGGGTATTTTAACGTGGTCACTTTGATCAAGCTGCCTGGCACAGACTCTAAAATGGGAGCATGTAGTCAATTTAGCCCAGGTCTGCAGAATGTAGCTGTAGAGAAGGGCTAGGTATATTACAGAGATGACTAGGTTGTTCTAGTGTAGGATCTCACCCACCAACCCTCTCTCCCTTCCTTACCTCCCTCCCTCCTAGGCTGGCTGTTTCCCTCCTCTCTCTCTCATATCACCGTAACAACCACAGAGGAAGTGATGTAACCATTATATTAGGCCATTCGCTAGGTCGGCATTGAATACGGCCAATCTTCAAAGACACCCAGGGTGGCATGTCTGCCCTCTCAAAACCCCCACACACGTGTATCGGTGTACCCTTTCCGGGCACCACAATGGGTCTCTGCCCAGCACCCGTCTCCCCTCAACTCCCCTCTCTCGGTTGCATCACAAATGGCACCCTACTCCCTATTTAGTTCACTACTTTTCATCCTATGGGCTTTGACGGGGCTCTGCTCAGAAAGTAGTGCACTAAATAGGGAAGAGGGTGGCATTTGGGACGTAGCCTCTCCTCGGGTTGCGGCGCGGGCAGTAAAGATACTGTTTCACTGCAGGTGTTCCATCAAAGCCCTGGCTTGGCCCCGGTCTGTTGGCTGGGCGGCATGGATCTGTTAAACGGCTGACTGGTTAGGGAAGGCCAGCCAATGGAAGGGGCCGAGGAGGCCCCTGCGTGAGCTGTCTGAGGCTCGTGCTGCAGGGTGGGTGTCATCCTGGGGCTGTCTCGATCTGAGACCCTCTGGGGCCCCTCTCCTCCTCCTCCTCCTCCCCCTCCTCCTCCTCTCTTGGCCCCTGTAATTGAACATGTATTTATTACAGGGCCGGAGGCTGGCTAGGGGAGAGGGAGAGAGGGAGGCTGCTGCACATGGAGATGTGACTGAGGTTACGGCCGCAGGGTCTGGCTCCTCTTCAGCACCAACTCACTCTCTTCCTCTTTCTTCTCCCTCACTCTCGCTCTCTTCCTCTTTTGGTTGGATGTTTTGTTTACTGCTCCCTGTCCTCCCTCTCGCCCTCTCCTCCTCAGTCTCTCAGTCAGCTTGTCTCTTCTTACAGTGTCTCTCTTTTCATTTTGCCCTCCTCCGTTCCTTTAATCTTTTCTCCCTCGTTCTTTTTCTTGATTGGGCGTGTACAGAATGCATTTTAAATGCACATGTATGTGCCGACACTAGCAATTTGGTCAAAAGGAGGCTTCGTCCACAGTTTGTTCACTTGTGTCCTTGAATGGTTTGACATTCGAGTCTTTGAAGTTTGCCAAAGAGGCACACATAAGGCTTATTGTCCTCAGCGTATCTTGTAACTTATCAGTCACTGACTTGCGCTCGGCACTTTGAATTACATCATGAGTTTGAGTTTTTGCTGGAAGAAATGTCCCTCCTCAGTGAAAGAGAGTCCATAGTGGATATGGAGAGGTGTAGAAAGTGTGGAAAGTTAGAGTGTATCTGTCTGCAGGGGATAGAAATCCACTGTGTCCTAATTTTCCCAAATACCCTCCTTCCTTTTTCTCCTTTCTCTGAAAGGGACTGTTCCTTACCCATCTTTTTTTTTAAAGCGTACATAAACTGGTGCGTAATAGGACAGGAGGCTAGTATAGACCACTGGTACACAGTCAAGAAGAATAGACCACTGACACACGGTTCTAGGAGAATGAAAATGTCAGTGCTTTTGGAGAATAGTAGGTTCCTCATCTTCTAGTGAGACTAGACTAAGGTGGGCAATGTTGGAGTGTTGGCCTCAGGTCTACGGGCTGCACCCCATTAGACTAAAGCAAAACCGGCCGCAAATGGCCTCTCCTCAGCAGACCTCTTAAGAGCGCCTTGTAAAAAAAAATATTTATTAGATTTTTTACGAGTTTCCCTTCTCAATCGCAGCTCCGAGCTGTCAGAGAGAGCAGGCGAGAGGAGCCCCTGCTTATCCGGACCAGGGGAGGGGTGAGGAGGGGTAAAGAGGGGTGAATGAGGTGCTAGTTGCTCCTTTCCCCCAACCCCCCGTGCGCAGTCTGACCGCACAACCTGGGAAGTCGTAATCTGAAACGTGCAGTTTGGATTGCATCGTTTTTTGCACTGGTTTTACGCATTACGTTGAGATTTAAGTCCATTGACGAACATGACCATGTGTGTGTATTTACATAGAAGAGAAAAAAGTGACATTCGTGATGACATTCGTGATTTTGGATACTCGAAAGAGATTTTAGATGCATCTTTGGTCGCTATCAAGGGTAGAATCGCACCCTTTGAAAGGCACTTAGAATTTACACGCACACTAACGCTAATTGTGTGGTGGTCTTTGAACGTAAAGGCACCGTGGAGGCCACGGGGCATCAGTAGTGTACCCTACTACTCTCTCCCCACATCTGTCTCTGCTTGGACCCAATCTATTCCTGAACCGTTGAAAATGATTCGCAGGGTTTGTTAAGGCGCCATCGGAATGTGATTTTCCCCTCTTTAACAAAGGCAAAAGGGAAATCGCAGGGGAAGGTTGCAAATGTGTCCCTTTTGTGGAGCCTCTTGGAGGGCGGATAGCGCAGGATGGCGTGAGTGGGCCTGGAAATCGCCCACAAAAGAAGCCAAAGCACAGTAGTAGCCCTTGGCTAAGGATGGTTATCACTAGCATCTGCTGCCTGCCTAGCTGCCACCGCGCTAAGGCACCATGGATAAAACAGAATCACTCCTAGGAATCTGTTGAACCTTCTGCTGGAAGCAAGAAAAAAGGCAGCTGGAAGGACCAAAGAAAAAGAACGCTAACACGACTGGCTAACTGAGAAATCACCTCAGCGAATAGTCGCTAGGTCTTTTTTTGTAGGGCTGGCCCGAGGTAGGCTCTTTGGCAAGCAGTCGACATGACAATGGTGTTTCCGAGATAAGATAGAGAGACTGGGCTGGGATGAAATGGTGGCCGCTAGCATTGTCTCGCCTGCGATTCTCTGACTCCCCTATGACGAATCCCAGTAACAGAGACACTTGGCAGACCAAAGTGGGCCGCGGCACTCGGCAATAGAAGGGGGCTCCGCTCGAGGAGAAGCCAAAAAAGAGCCTTTCAAAAAAGAGCCAGATGTAATGCAGCTTTTTTATGCTCATTCTGGGCCTCTGATAGCTGAAGTGGCATGGATTTGTATCCCAGTTACACTGAAAGGGCTGCTGAATTGGATCGAGCTTTAAAGTGAAGCGAAAAAAGCCCTGGAAAATTGGCCCTCAAAGGCACATTTCAACTGGAAAGCGTTTCTTTTAAGCTGTCATTCCTTAGTGGTTGACAATCCTATTATGCCACCAACTTATTGTAATTAAGGGAAGAGGAGATACAGAAGGAAACATCACAACACAGAGCTAACTTTGTCGTTGTTTTTGTGTTTTCGGGGATCTAACAGTGCTGAGGGTCCAAATCGCCTTATTTTGCATTGATGTGTGATTGACGGCCAACAACGTGGGCCAATATTTTTTGGGGGTCTGTCACTTCGGCAGTGGGCAGCATTTTTAAAGAAGAGACGTAATGGAAAATAGGTTTTATATTCTTTTCTTCCAGTTTGGGGGTCGGGAGAAGTGGAACTCTTCAGCAGAAAAGCTGTGGATATAATGATCCCTCACGTCATCAGCCTCTGTGCTAAAGTAGAAATACGTTCCGCACCAAAATGGTGCCCAAACCCCAATATAAACCGCCTCTGGGGGAATCGTGTGTGGCTCGTCCACATGCAACTATTCATTTGCCTGATAATAAGAGGATTGTTTATTTCTCTCTCTTTCTCTCTCTTCTCTGGTCCGCTTTGAACCATAGGACAGACCATAGGTGGCCATTGAGCGATTTACTCAAATTTGGGCCCTGATGACAGCCGTACAAAGCCGTTGTGGGTAGAAGAGGGTCAGATGTGGCGGCAGAGATGGAAGAGGAAGCGAGACATCCCACTCCCTAATTTTTTCTGGTTTATATACAGTCAATGAATTAAGCCAAACCTAGCTGCTAATGCATTGGTGCCTATGGGAGAGCCACCCCGTTAAGCAGACCGGAACTAACCATTTTTCCCAATGGCAAATGGCCTGAGTAGGACATCTTCATTTATCCACCATCTTTGGTGGCGGTTCCCGCTGGGCCCTGTCCTCCCAGGGGACAATGTTGCCTGACCTTTGACCCCGCACTTACTGACAGCCTCTCCAGGAATTCTGTGTCACAGCAAAGGCATGTGAAGAACCCACCAAACATCATTTTTGTACACTGACAAAGTCCTCCGTATTTCTTCTGTGCTTGACAGGGCAGGGGCCCTTAGCCGTATGTACAGTGAATGACTGCAAGAGCACGTACCTACAGTATCACCACTGAAACCCCTTCTAACCCCTGTGTCCCTCCCCCTCTCCCACTCCCTAGGCCAGGCTTGTGTTAGCACCGTGGAGGTGGTGAAAAGGGCAGCAAATCATGGGGTGGGGAGAAGCCCGGGTCTGCCAGACGCACACCTCGCTACCCTGTGCCCCCATAACCTCCAAACCCCCTCCCCTACCTCACCCCACCCTCTAAGGCAGCTGTGCCGTTGTGCTTTCACTCAACACACAAGTAGGATTTCACATAGATTTCATGTGTGGGGGGTCAGGCACTTTGGCTGGACGCAGGTTTTCTATTTCTCACTGGGAGGCTAGTTGGCTGGGCCTCAGCCTCTCACATCCCCTCTGAGTGAGTCTTGTGTGGAAGGGCCCAGTGATTTACGCTGTGTCTGAAGGGCCTGCTCTGCCTCTCCTAATGCTTAGCTAGCTTCACAAGGGAGGGAGAAACAGCCCATAATGAATTGGTGTTAATGAGCTGTTAACTCTGCTCCCAACTAGGGTGCCATAGAAACCCAAGGCTGTATGGCTCTCTAGAAAACGCAAGCACACAGACAGCACACACACGACACACACACAATACACACACAATACACACACAGGGGCTCACACACGCATGCACACACACACTAGACCCCCCCCCCCCCCAACCCCAAACACACACATACTCCCTCCCTCACATACTCCCTCCTTCACTCACCCCCTCACTCACTCGCGCTCAATGGGCGCCTTACTCTGAGGCAGTCCATCTTCCTCATGTTGACATGTGCTTGTCGATGGAGCACACACGGAGCCGCCGTTCAGGCAGGTTCTCAGGCACTCCTCCAGCTCAGACAGGCAGGCAGCCAGGCAGGCAGACAGGCAGGCAGCCAGGCATTCACGCAGGCAAGCAGGCCGTACAGTGGGAACCAGTGGGAGCCAGCAGCACAAAGGCCCTCTCACCCTCACAATGCTGACAATGAGCAAACCTGGCTAATGCTGATCCTCAGCTAGATAAGCATGCGCTGCACTTCCTCAAACACTCCCCCCCCCCCCCCCCCCCCCCCCCCCCATCGTTCGAGTGTGAGAACCGCTCGGTGAAGAAGAAAAAATCTCTGTTTGTTTTTGTTTCCCTCTCACCTGAGGGGTGTGCATGAGGGAGAGGGTGTGTGTGTGTGTCTGTGTGTGTTTGCGCGTGTGCATTCTTGTCTGTGTGTGTGTTAGAGAGAGAGAGAGAGTGTGTGTGTGTGTGTGCTTATGTCTTTAAACCAGTCTGAGGTAAGATGTCAAATAATGGAGGATGCTTTTAAGTGATTTTAGAGGCTTCGTTGGAGATACAAGGAGAGGAAGAAATGTGGACGCCTGCGAGCTTCTTTATTGGCCCCTGACAGTGCTGCAGCTTTAGTGCTAATAGCTGGGCCAGGTGTAAGCTAGATGCAGTCAGTGCATCCACACACACACACACACAGTCCTCATTCATTAGGATTACCTCTAATAGAAGGGGTTGCGGTTTAGAGAAGAGGTTTAGCCAGTTTCTATTTGCGGCCTGCCTGTGTGAACCAGTGTTCTTTTTGCCACTCTTTTTCAGATTTAGCCTAGTCTTAGTCAGTTTGACAAAAAAAAATATTAAGTCTTAGTCACATTTTTGTCATTTGAATAATGATTTAGTCTTGTTATTGTCAAAATGACAAAAGCAGGGGGCCATTTTAGTCGACTAAATGCCCTTTCATTTGAGTCACATCCCATTTGTATTAACCTCATTAACCTATAGTAAACTTAAATCACGGACTTCCACATAGCCTTGTCATACCAACATATTTTCCTGCATAACATCCTATTCTCTTCCCAACAGCAGAAATACATCCTTCAATCAGTGTAGATGAAGAGGAGGAGACAGGTTAAAGAAGGATTTTTAAGTCTTGGAGACACAGATTGTGTACAGTACGTGTGCCATTCAGAGGGTGGATGGGCAAGACAAAAGATTTAAGTGCCTTTGAACGGGGTATGGTAGTAGGTGCCAGGCGCACCGGTTTGAGTGTGTCAAGGACTGCAACGCTGCTAAGTTTTTCACGCTCAGCAGTTTTCCGTGTGGTCCACCACCCAAAAGACATCCAGCCAACTGGACATAACTGTGGGAAGCATTGGAGCCAACATGGGCCGGCATCCGAGTGGAACCATTTTCGACACCATGTAGAGTCCAGGCCCCATCGAATAGAGGCTATTCTGAAGAGGAGGGGGCTGTTCATAATGTTTGGTACACTCAGTGTATATAAGAATATATAAGAATTATCTGGCCGTGTCAATTCCTAATTCAGCCCCACATAGATATGACACATGACATAGACAAACAGAACAGACACGCACCAGAGCAGAGAGAGAACGAGAGAGTAACACAATCACCAGATGGTGCCGCAACGTATTGGCAAAGTAGTATGGATTGCACCTCTGTCCCTCGTTTCGCGTCATCGCCATTGTTATCTATGTTCCACAGACGCCGGCCCGCAGCCACACTGGTGTCCAAAAGTAGAACGGACGGGGACCTAATGACTGTTTCGCCCAGTGATGTAGTCGAGTCACTAAACCTCGAGACCGAATTGAGCCCCAAGTCCCCTGTGCTCGAGTCCGAGTCCAAGTCCGAATCACCAATTGTCGAGTCACGAGTCCCTATGGCTGATGTCTGAGTCCCAGTGCTTGAGTCCTGGTCCAAGTGCTCAAGTGTGAGTCACTGGGTCCCCATTAACTCAAAATAAAGTGTTTTACCCAGTCAGCTATAGTGTGGTGGCAAGAGGAATTTAGTCAATAAATTGTTTGCTATCCCTTTTCCTGTCTTTCTGTGCCACCAAATGTTTGCATACAGGCTACTGGTAATGTAACCAGGGCCTCATTCAGTTACATAACGCTCTCAAATATTGCAGATAGAAATGCCATGAATAGAGCGACGTTATTCCTTTAACATATCAGAGAAGCATGTTTGTACTACATAGCATGTTTTAATCTGAACGTTGAAAAACGTTCAAAAAATAATTGGAGGTGGAGCCGGAAACCAGAGCAAACCCTGTCTGCCAGTCTGCCCACACTCTTCACTTTCTCCCCTGCAGCTCACCAGCTGATGTAGGCTGTGTTCCAGGTGTAGCTCGTCCTTCCCACTGCAGAACAGAACTGCCTAGCGCTTCTGTGCTGCTAATATTAATTGTGCTTATCACTGAAAAGCTTTTTATCTCTCCAGAAACTTTTGTCCAGTCCACTTAGTAGTTTGATTTTAGTCACAGAGATCATTTCGTTGTAGTCAACTTAAATGCAAAATCATTTTAGTTTAGTTATAGTTTTTTCCGGGTCTATTTAGTCGGCTATAGTATCATCAATTGCCACTGAAAAATAGGTATTTGACAAAATATTCTAGTCACTATTTTTGTTGACGAAATGAACACTGATGTGAACGCACGATATGCAAGTCCAGAGGAAAAAGAAAGGAGAGAGAGAGAGAGAGAGAGAGAGAGAGAGAGAGAGAGAGAGAGAGAGAGAGAGAGAGAGAGAGAGAGAGAGAGAGAGAGACAGAGAGAGAGAGAGAGACAGAGAGAGAGAGAGAGAGAGAGAGAGAGACAGAGAGAGAGAGAGAGAGAGAGAGAGAGAGAGAGTTGTTTTCGAGCCTTGGGCATTCTGTTCCTGTTTGTTGTGGCGTATAAAATGATTTAGGAACAACCGCTGGATTTATAGGTTCTCTTCAGTGCTAGATGGCGTTTAACGGTCCACCCGTTAAAACAACCGTCACGACCACCGAATTTGTGTTTTTGAAGTGACTCCTTTTATTATTTGCCCTTCTTCCCTAAACCCACGTATTACATCAGCACGGAGACATTGACCATGCTGTTATTGTGTGTCGTTAAAGGCACACTGCGGTGTGTGTGCATGTTCATCCATACACCCAGAATTCCTTGGGGTTAATTGAATGGGGGGGGGGGGGGGGGGGTCGTCACGTCGTCGTGCAGCGAAAGGGATTCGTTTTCCACTTCTTTTTGTTTTGTACTCCTCCAAAAGAAGAACGCAATAAAAAAAAACAAGTGAGTAACCGCTTTAATGAAAAGCAGTTGATGCGCAATGAAACATTGATTATATGCGTATTAAAGGCACTTCATCAACAAGTGCTTCCCAGAGCGGGCCTACCTCTCCAGGGGGTGGATGGGGGACGTGAGGGAGCAGAGGGGTGTATGGGATTCTCCTGCAATAATTGTAATTTGGGCGATAAGGAGCTTAGGCGCCAACGAGGGGGTGTAAATGAGGAGCACCATGGGGGGTGGAATACAAGAGATTATCATTTGGAGGGCACCCCTCTCGTCTCCCTTCCATCTCTCCCTCATCTCCGCTCGATCTCTCACCCAGCGCCATTAGCTACAGGTCAGTCATCCCTAATGCTGCCCGGGCTCTCCCGGGTGAACAAAGGTGTTCCCCCCTGTCCTCTCCCTCGGGTTCGGGTAATGAACATTACTGCCTGGTTCAGTGACATGCTAAAGCCGCGCAGGCATCCACTACTCAGGGGGCCGAGGGCTAATGCCGCTCAAAGAGGCTGATTTCTTTGACGAGCCTTTCAATGTTTTGGAGTGTTGGAGTGGTTATCCCCCATGTCACAGGAACTGTCCGCACTGCTTGTAGAGATTAAGTCCCTCTGTTTGCCTGTCTGTCTGTCTGTCCGTCCATCACTCCACCCGTCTGCCTGTCCATGTGTGTCTGAGAGGGAGAGGAGGAATTGAGGGACGAGACACTCAGCAGACTACTAAACTCCACTCAGGTGACCACAGGACTCCGAGAGACTTCTCTGTGTTTTTTTGTTTAGCTAGTACCTAAAAGGCTTCCTCCCTTAGCTACTGTAGTAGGTCAAAGCTGTGTGCTGGAAAACCTTGGTAGAGCATGGGTGGAATAGGCATTGTGGTCTCTCACACAACCTTCCAGATCTGACTGACCACCAAGGAAGTTCCTCCCAGTAAAAAACAGCAGAAACCCCAGTTGCTTGGTGTAAAAAAACGAAATGGAACCGCGTCATGACAGGTTTGCTGTGCCTGTCAGCGTGTGGTGGCATCATATAACCCCTACAGACAGACATGTCGGGACAAGGACACGCACTTCCTCCCCTATCCTCCCCTTCACAACAAAGCAGAATTAATGAGAAGCACCTGGATCCCCATAAGCTCTCACTTAGGCCCAATTGGCGGCAACTGATAAATTGGGTTGAGTGGGATGAGGCTGCAGCCTACCGCGGCACAGTCAATCGTCCCTTTCACGTTGAGGTGGGGGGAGATGAAGAGGGCCTTTACGTCACTACAGTACTGTAGGTTAGCATTAGCATGGCTGAGGGGTGACCACACAATAGAGAGACGGAGAGAAAGAGAGGGACTGTGACCGAACGTCTCTCCCCCCTGAAAAGCTATTACACTCCCACACGTCTGGGGCTAGCGTGTGGGAGTGTGGCACACACACATACTCAACACACACACACCATGTGTCCTTGCACAACCCCCCCCCCTCACACCCAGACACACACATCATCCTGCACTATCTCCACCCTGCCACACTCCCCCGGGGACTTTGATGCGGTTTCCTAGATGTGTACGACAATAATCTGTTTCGGGGAGAGCCATGGGAAGAAAGCTCCCGCTCTTCGAGCTTCACTTCATCTTTCGCTCCGGCTCTCGAGTGAGACAAAGTCGTCCGTGGAGCATCACGGTGCGGTTCAACTGCCGCCTAAAAGAGACGAGCCAAAGACTCGACCAAATCCCCTCTCATAAACAAAAAAAAAACAACAAACACTGTAGCCTTTTCACTTTGACTGCCCAGAAGGAAGGGCTTTTTATTCTCAGAGCGGACATTGTGTCATCCGCCACCACAGATGTTGACACTGTTTGTTGCGGGTTAAGATGCCCCTCTAAAAGACCATTGTCCCTCTTGTATCTCCTTCATTATTTCATAAAGAGAGTTTCCCTCTCTTTCTGTGTGAACCACCCCCCCCCCCCCGACTGGAAGCTTGGCCCTGGCCGAAATAGGGGAGAGCAGTGAAAGACCTCCGGATGGCGGCTGGAGCTCCAGGGGGTCTTTCTGCCCACAGCGGCCCAGCCAAAGGGCCTCATTGTGGGGATCAGCAGGCAGCCGCGGAGGGCTGCGTCCTGCCTGCATTGTGATGGCTGGATGGGGCCTGAGTCCCTCTCCAGAGTGAGGGCCAGAGGTCAGCCCCCCTCTGGGCTGCTCCATACCTGCCCTGCCCTCGGCAACACTCCACTCCCAGGGAGGAGAGAGGGAGGCTCAATAGAGAGGAGTCAAGAAGGCATAAAGGAGGCTCTTAACATTAAGAGGTAGCAGAGCGGGAGAGGTTAATTCCGTGCAGTCTCTACTTTTCGATGAATAGGTAATTCAATTAATGGGCCCGTAAGAGGCAGTAACGAGTGGTGAGGTCAGAGGCTTGTTGCTAAGCACAGAAGAAGTCCATACCTCAGCACTTTTCATGATAAAAATCTTTTCTCCAGCTGAAAAAAAAACAAAAAACTCTGATGGTATCTGGATAAGTTCCATTGTTGATATGGGTGTGTGTGAATCATGTGAAGGATGTGTGTGTGCGTGTGCGTGTGCATGTGTGTGTGAAGGGGAATGGGGGGTCTAGGATGGTGTGGTGAGAGACCACGTCAAACATTTGTATATGCATTAAGCCAAAAACCCACCTCATCTCCCTGATCTTTCTCCTTATCACACCTCTGTGCCTCCCGGGAATGTTCAGTCTCACGCCTGCATGCACCGTCAGCAAGAGAAACATAAACACACACTTTTCTTTGACCACGCAGAAATGTGGAATCGGCCTCCATGGAACATTTCACCACACACACACAGACACACACACACACACACAGACACAGACACAGAGCCACACACACACACACACACACACACACACACACACACACACACACACACACACACACACACACACACACACACACACACACACACACACACACACACACACACACACACACACACACTCTTATCTCTCTCTCTCGACACCGGACTCATCGCCTTTCCTTGACAGAGTGAGATAACAAAACGTTCTCAGCCATGAATTACTCGATGAATCATCTTGCAGTTCTATCTAGCACTTCAATTAGTTTAGTTGGGGTTAACTTCATGTTTTAATGCAACAAACAAAGAGCTATTTTATTGTCTTGACTCGATATAGCTCGTCTTGCACAGACATGCTCATTTTCATAGCTCGTTTCATTCTGGTTCTCACTCGTTCACACTTGCTTGAAGCCATTGCCATTGCCCTACCACTTTGATGTATTCCGCAAGTATCGAATTCTGATCAATCAGCTGTTTTTTTGTTCACCTCAGCTAGAACGTGCACGCGCAAAGGCTCTTTTTCTGAGAATGAAAGCCATCAAGTAGCGTCGGTCAGTGAGAGAGAGAGATGAGAGAGCTTCATTCATGCAGCCGCCAAGAATTTATGACAGAGGATTTGGTATGGTCATCAGTGAGTGCTGCTGCTGTCAGTGAGTGATGTATGAGGGTCCGAGGCGCGTCCCTGACCCCAGATTAACAGTACATTAACCTCCTCCCAGTCAGGGGCCACACGGCCCTTAAAACCCTGACCCCCCCCAGTTCCCTCTCATAGCCACAGGGGTTCCCCCCTGCGCGCCCCTCCAAACTCTGCATGGCCACCACATTGTGTTCTCTCCCTAGCCATTGTGTGTCCCACTAAATAATGTCCTCCTTCTATTCCTCATTGATTCCTACATCCCCCCCCCCCAACCTCCAGAGCAAGGGGGTAGAGTTGTGGCCGTGTTGCCCAGCGTGAGTGTCCTCCCAACGGGAGCTTAACCTGGGGGCTGCAGGTACCTTTCATCCAGCCTGGCAGGCGAGCTCCAGCGTCCTGCTGCTGGAAATTTGTCGTCCCCCTCTGGGTCTCTTTCTGGGAGTGTCAGCCACGGGGCCCCTGATGAGAGATTTGTTGATATGATAACTCGATTAGGCCCCAGGATGGATGACACAGTGGCAGACAGCCAGCCAGCGGCGCCCAGGGAGGACCTGATCCCACTCCTTAACCTCTCCTCAGGAGACCAGCAATTAGTGCTAGTAATTGGTTAATTAGCAGGCCCGGGCCCTTGCTTCATAGATTCTCTCTCTTTCCAACCGTTGTTGTTGAGTGTGTATGGGAAATAGGAAGATATAACAAAGGTTTTAGATGCTAAAACGCTATCTGTTGCTACTCATCGTCATGACTCATCAAACCTTGCATGGCTACTTTAAAACTCTTTTCAGAATGTTGATTTACATTGCCAACTGAAAAAGTAATTTCAGAATGTTGGTTAGACTATTTCTGATCATCAGTCTGTGTTATTTTAAAGTGGGCTCATTGGCTGTCTGGTTGAAAATACCTGATCAGTGTATCAGAATAGGACTGCTGATCTACGATCAGTTTAGCCTTTTAGATCATAATGAATAAGAACACATGGCCAGGGATGACCTGATCCTAGAACAGCATTCTGAGACGCTTTATTAACATGGGTCCCAGTCAACCTGTTGGTGAGGTTGGTGATTGTACTGACTGGGCTGATTCTAAAAGGCTCAGACTATAAGTCCCAAATGGCTGTTTGAGCCCCGGTTAAAAGTAGTTCACTATAAAGGGATTAAGGTGCAATTTCGGACACAGAACCCATTCTGCATGTGGCTCCACGCCTCCAGCTCAGACTCAGGAGATAATTCCATTAATGAATCCCAGTTTTGCATATCAAAACCCTCTTTTTTTGTGTGTGTTTGTGATTTGCATCGTAAAACTGCAGCTTTCCTTTGCAGCCGAAGGTCTAATCACTTTTGATCCATTGAATGTTGGTAACGAGGAACTATACGTACATACACTGCTAAACGAGGACATCTCCATGGCGACAACTATACCCCATATTGTCATGTAGATCTATCATAAAGACACATCTACATGGTTTTATTTTACTGTGCCAGACATTTCAATACCAGGATTTTCAATTAAATGTCAATTCAATCTAATTCAATTCAATAGATCTTTAGTGTCCCCGAAGGGTAATTCACGCACAGCAAATGACAAGGGGGGGGGGGGGGGGGGGGGGGGAAGTATCCCATCAGTACCTCATTGGATTGTCCATGGAGGTCACACAGAATGATATACTGTAAGGTTGTAATGAATTTGTACCACCTGTGGATGTCCTGTTATTCAGTGGAGGGTACTTCGATCAAGACGAGGAACAAAACACCCCGCAGTTACATTCGCCAAGACGCACGGGTCGGGACGGGACTTTTGATCAGCAATGCCATTTACAGAATGAACCTTGGGAATGACACGAGAAAGTCCTATTTCTTAGTTCTTGACAAACCAGTTCTAAAACCCTTCTAAAACCCCAAGCAACTCAGTCAAATCCCACCAAAGCTAAAGGGATAAGTACAAAAGGACATATTGATTTCCTTACCCGTGGGTTGCTGTCTTACTCTATCCATAGACTGCTTGCAGAATACGGAACGTAAATATGTCATTTTGTATTTTAGGTTAACTCTCCCTTTAACATGCAGTAAACAGTAAGAGTTATTTCCACTGGGTGTTGTTTACATGTGGATTTTCACTATAGTCCAGTGAGGATTGTTTGTCTGTTCTCTTGTTTCAATTGGGGCTACAATTGGCCTTCCATTCAGGTTTGTGGCGCTTGTCGACTCCGGTGCCCTTTGACCCGAGCCACACTGTGGGTTTAGTCCGACGTATTCAAGGTGTTACCATCTGTGTGTCCCCCCTCCTCTATGACTGACTCTGTCCCCCCCTCCACCCCTCTTTCTCCAGGCTACATGCTGTGTCCAGGGCCGCTGGCGTGGAAAAGTTGCTTACTGTGCCTTATTTTGTTTGCCTTTGTCAAACTCCTCAACCCTAAAGAGACGGAAGGAGGAAAAGAAGCCGGCTCCTTTGAGAACCCTTGTATTTGTTTAGGTTCTCCATACCTAGAACGTAACTCGTAAGCACACGGTTTCAGCTGCTTCAGTCCTTTCACTCAAAGAAAAGAGCAGTTAGAATGTCCAAGGCCACTTTTTGATGGATCTTTAGTGGCAGATACAGTATGTGTGTTTTTCGCGTGTGGGAGTGCATGCATGTTCGTGTACACGTGGGATTGTTTGCACACATCCAAGTGTGTGGACGTGGTAGCATGAAGTTGCGGGTGTGTGATTTAATCCGAGCAAGTGGGTTTGAGTCAGTGCATCTTTCGAATCTGCATCGAGTTTCCCAAGCATTCCGGGTATGCGCTGGTTTTGACTGTTGACGTGCGAGGGGAAGGCACTGAGTAGACTGTGAAACTAGGATGCGTCCTCTTTAGGGATGCTTCTGACGTCTGTGTGGTCGGCTTCATTTGGGACGATCACTGCACAAATCAACAACGGAACCATCCCCTCACTCTAAACCCTTGCAGATGGAGAACATGGCAGTGACACACAGCCGCGCCTGCGTCCCGAGTGGCACCCTGTTCCCTACGTAGTGCACTACTTTTATTTTATTTTACCAGAGCCCTATGGGCCCTGGTTAAACGTAGTGCACTGTACAGGTAATAGGGTGCCATTTAGGACACAGAGCGACAACATTTTCAATCTGTGATATATCATCTTGGTCATCATCTTCATGGCATGAACACTCAAGGCCCATAAATATATATGGAAATCATTTTCCAAACAGAATGGCCATACATGCCATTCCGCCATATGTGTCGTTTGGCTGCAAAGAACGTGGAATGGGTGTAGGCATTTATAGAAACGTTCAGTGATTGGAATGCAAAAGATCTTTGCTGAAATGTGAATGGCTTTATAAACATAGCAATCTGCTCTTTACATCCAGCTTCTCCTGGTGGTCTTCTGGCAGATGTACTCAGATGGAGCTGAGTTGTAGCCGCGCTATGGTGGTGTCATGTATTTTGATATTTGTACATGTCTATGGGTCAATAGTGTCTCCTCTAATTGAGCTGATTGCATCTTTGGCATAGCAGTGGTAACTGAAAACGGACAGGAGGAACTGTATCTCGCAAACTCTGTTGGTTGTCATTGGAAGACAGCACCACCTAGTGGAAAGAATGGGAATGGGGACAGTAGGTCAGTGGTATTTATGCTGAATTGAATAATGAAATAGGAGGAACAATACTTGACATAAACTCAACACATACAGCATCAATAATGATTATGCTTTATATTAAATATAACATGATTTGTTCCAGAAAGTCTAAGAGATACGCGTATACACATTGTACAAAGCCATTGTGATTTGAGTGTGTGTATTAAGCGAATGTAAGCTATCAGTCTAAAAGGATGATCTAATCCTGCCATCTAATGGCTATTCTATACTATAATGTCAGAAGGCCTTTCCATAAAATCAAGAGAATGGAAAGATATAGCCTACTAAATGTGCATACCTCTGCTTGTAATCTTTGACCTTACCATTAAAGATGGAATCCGCAGTAGGGGAAGCAGTGCCATTGTCCGCCTCACGGCCGTTATTGTTTTTTATTTTGTTGAGGGATCGTGAGCGTCGCGCACCATGGTAAAAAAAACAATAAATTGCAGTACATATGCTGCTGTTCTATCCTGTGTTCGATGATGTCCGAGGGACCAACCAGTGTTCATTGTTTGCAGTAACTTCTTTGTGGTTGTAATATCGCAAACGGAGGTGGCAGTTTCACCATTAAGGATTCCAGCTTTGTTATTTGATTATTTAATACAGTACTGATCAGGGTTGGGTAGGTTACTTTCTAAATGGAAACTACAGTTACTAGTTACCTGTCCAAAATGTTTATCAGTAATGTAACCTTTAGATTACCCAAACTCAGTAACATAATCGGATTACTTTCAGTTACTTTTAGATTACTTTCCCCTTAAGAGACATTGGAAGAAGAAACAAATTAATGTTACCAATTGAACGATAACTATTGCAAGATAAATCAATGTTAGAGTTTACATAGATGGCTATGAATGGATGTTGCATTTTACTTCATGGGTGATGTAGGCTTCTAACCCTTTGCTTTCTACTTCAATACGGATAGTTAAAAGATTAGGCTAAACCATTAGTGCCTTCAGAAAGTATTCACACCCCTTGGCTTATTCCACATTTTCCCGTGTTACAGCCTGAATTTCAAATGGATTAAATCGAGATTTTGCGTCACTGATCTACACACAACACCCCATAATGTGTCAAAGTGGAATTCACCATTATCCATCAATCCATTTGAATCCCACCCTGTAACACAACGACATGTGGAAAAAGTCAGGGGATGTGACTACTTTCTGAAGACACTGTATTTACATGAAAAACCAAAGTCTGTCACGTGTCCTGCCATTAGTCGAAAACATGGTTGAAAGAGAAATGCTGCTCTCGTGGAATGGCGTGCATTGAGCACTACTGAAAAGTGCTGTTTGCATGACGGGACAAAATGAATTCCACGTGCTGCATTTGCTATAGGCCTCTTGTTGACATTTTTGTTGGTGGCGCCATAGATTTAGGAATCAGAGTACTTCATTCATTTAATTGAATCTCTATGGGTGACAAGTTTGGCATCTCGATAATTTGCAGCTACTAAAGTCTATCAAAAGTGTGCGAGTTTAAGCACGTGTCCGTCCGTTAGGCCTATGAATTGTATTTTTTTAATCAGCATGAATTAGATTGAGAAATAAAAGCCCTACTCGTCGTCTCCTTAAATTAAACTTATTTTTGACAGTATGTGTGGAGCACAATACCACAGAGAAGTTTACAAGGGAGGAACTCCCTTAAACTTTTATACCATAGGCTGGGATCCGCTCTATGCAGCTGTTGCAAGAGCACATTTTTCACTGACTGTCCACGAGTTGCATAGACAATGATTGATTTGTGAACAGCCATCTACAACAACCGCAATTCGTAAAGTGCAAATCATTGAGAGAGCAGCAGTGTGATTCACACAATTGCTACAGTAGATATCGATAATAGGTCTAAGTGATATCCATATCGCTCATAGTCTACACCAGTGCTGTCGTCCTTACCTCCAAGTGTTTATTCAAGCCGGTCGTATAATCTTTGATGCCGACAGCAGTCGGACAATTGGATGACATAGCTTGCACTATTTCTGCTCATTTCCCACCAACCATCAAACGCATTTGGTGTGTCATCATAGTGGTCTCTGACTTGTGGTCAGACTCGCTCATGCTGAACAAACTTGAACTGATTTGAATGTCAGCGAGAAAACAGAAAGGTGTCAAAGTATTTTTTCCGCAAACATCCCTTTCTGAATTTAAAAGTCATCCTTGTTTTTTTAAGTATCTGTAATCTGATTACAATATTTTTGCTGGTAACATAACGGATTACAGTTACAGTTTCTTTTGTAATCAGTTACATGTAATGGATTAGGCCTATATGTAATCAGTTACACCTTCACCTTGATACTGACAGTACTTCTCCATATACCACAGTGCTTGGACTGAAACTGGATCTATGCATGAATAACTTGAATGAAATAATTCATACATTGTAGTTGCACCTGCAAGTTGTATTTTATTCACATGAAGTCAGGATGCAGCCTTTAATGAGCATGGAACAGCTGAGATGGAGCGGAGAAGAATCTCCCTGGCTACGTCCTTAATGGCACCGCATTCCCTGTATAGCGACTACTTTTGACCAGAGCCTTGGTCAAAAGTAGTGCCCTAAATAGGGAATAGGTTGCCATTTGGGATGATGTGACCAGCCACACAGCTGACAGCCCCAGGCACTTTGAAGAGCTTTGAAGAGTTCTTGAGAGAGTCGCAGCTCTACCCCGCAAGAGGTTAAGACTGGTCAACTCTCCCCTCCACTTTCTCCCCCTTCTCCCTCTCTGTGAGCAAGGACAATGGCATCATTCAACCCTCCAATAACATGTGACGACAGTGGCCTCACCGCTGGGCCATGCCCCCCTCTTCTTCTTCCTTGGTTAATGAGGCTGGCTTCCTGTCCTGCACCTGTGCTAGCTGCTAGCTAAGCTCGTCATAAAAGGCTTAATTGAGGTGTTTAGCGGTTGGCTAGCAGACGCCCTCCCTCCAGGGCCGTGCCCGTGCACTGACCTGGGTCACCGCCAACACACAGCCCTTCTCAGGGGTTCCACTCAAGTACCTTTGTGCTTGATGATTCCCCAGCCTGTGTTGATTGAAAGGTTCCAAACACTGTCATGTTTTTGTGCTATACAGTTTCTTCACTACTTTATCCATGTCGTTAAAAATGCTCAGTGAACTGATTTCATTTGAGAACTGAACCAGTCTTTTCATAAAACATCTGTGCTTTGAACAAATGTCTTTCTGAGGCATCCCCTATACACAATTGTAATGAGTAGGATTATTGGTCTACTTCAGATGACATAAATACAGTGCGGTATCATCATGCTGAGTTTTCCCATTCATTGTCCCATGAACCACCTCTCATGAATCTCTGGCTCCACCTGCTGATGAGGAATGACATTGCATGCCACATACTGGTGTACATATTAGGAATGTCCCGGTACTTATATGTGTTTTTCTGAAGTATATTGCAGACATGCAAACCATCTAAGCAGATGTTCCCATGTAATGTTTCCTGGGGAAAGTTTATAGCTAGAGGATAAAGTTGTGTGTAACGTGCTACAGATGTGCCATGTGGATGCCAGCTGTGCCCCTGTGACAACTTCCAGAATCCGCAGGGAGCTGACACAGATGTATGTGTTATGTGTAAGGTTTGTTAGTTGTGTGGATATATAAAACAATGGTCCAAATATACCATCTAATGCTCCTTTACTGTTGAGATGGCAGCTTCACTTCTAGTCCTTAGGAAACTGTGCAGTATTTCGTTTTTTTATGTATTATTTCTTACATTGTTAGCCCAGAAAACCTTAAGTGATATTACATACAGCCGGGAAAAACTATTGTTTTACGTCAGAGAGACGTCAGAGAGACGTCAACTTACCGCACAATCAGCACTGCGACCAGGAATACGACTTTCCCAAAGCGGATCCTTTGCCTGCACCTCCCAGGGCATTTGAACTGATTCCAGAGGCCGACCCAAAACAACGCTGCCGGAGGAGAGGTCTTCTAGTGAGGCTTCGTATGCACCCACCGCTTCTGAGTATATTACTCTTATTACTTTAATAATGTCCAGTTCCTAGTTAACAAAGTCGACGAAATCAGGGCAAGAGTTGCTTTCTAAAGAGATATCCGGGATTGTAGCATACTCTGTTTCACGGAAACATGGCTAGTTGGGGACATGATGTCGGAGTCCGTACAGCCAACGGGATTTTCAGTGCATCGCGCCGACAGGAATAAACATCTCTCCGGTAAGAAGAAGGGCGGGGGTGTATGTTTCATGATTAACGACTCATGGTGTAATTGTAACAACGTACAAGAACTCGAGTCCTTTTGTTCACCTGACCTAGAATTCCTCACAATCAGATACCAACCGTATTATCTCCCAAGAGAAATCTCCTCGGTTATCGTCACAGCCGTGTATATCCCCCCGCAAGCGGATACCAAGAAGGCCATCAAGGAACTTCACTTGACTTTATGCAAACTGGAAACCATATATCCTGAGACTGCATTTATTGTAGCTGGGGATTTTAACAAAGATACATTTTTGGACCAAGGCTACCTAAATTCTATCAGCATATCGATTTTAGGATTTATTGTGGAATTGTTAGATATTACCTGTTCGATACTGCTGCACTGTCGGATCTAGAAGCATAACCATTTCGCTACACTCACAATAACTATGTGTATGTGACCAATAAAATTTGATTTGAGTAAAAAATGCAGACAGACCTTACTACCATGACTGTGGCTTACAGGAAGAGAATGTATTTCGTTTTACAAAAATATATAGTATCTTCAACTGTGTATAAAGAAAACTATTATTATCATGTTTTATAGTGTAGAGATATACAGTAGATATTATGTGCATTACATCAGATGACAATGAAAGTGCTCACCACACGTGCCTGCATGGGGATGGTTAAAACTATTGTTATCACGCAGGGAATGAAGCAGTACAGGTTTGGCATGTCACATGTGGGAGGGATGTGGAAAAGGAATGTTCGTCTCGACATACATCTCAAATCTCCGGATACATTTTGAGAAGACTGAGGAGAGCGTCATGTTTAAAACGGAGAGAACACACACGGTAAGTGTTTCAAAAAATAAACCTGTAAATTACCGTGTTGCTAGTCTAAGAGAAGGGTGAATACATAGAGCAATATATTTATACTGTTAGAGAGAGTAAAGGATCATGTTAATTCGAGTGATTTCCTGGATTAAGGGATTACTAGTGAAATCTAAAGTTACTTAATTTTAGTTAGTGACAGTCTTCCTCAAACAGAACGTTAATAAGTACATGTAGCCAGTAAAGCTTTGGTAGAAATGATCCAGGGATATGACCTATGATGTGTTTTATCTCTGAGATATGTTTTCTCCATCTCCTTAGTTATCATACTCGAATTCCATTGATTTCAAAACTCGGTCCTCCAGAAAGTGGAGAGCAACACTTATGCAGTACTACTACGCAATAAAACATTTCAAAAGTTGCGTTAGACAGGATTACCAACACAGACTGACCAGCTCAAATAGACAGAAGCGTGCTATATGGTAGACCAATCCAAACTCATCTCTCAGCATGTTCTGCCCACTCATTTTCTCAGCCAATCATGGCTAGATGGAAGGTTGCTGGCTTTTTCTGTGGCTAAACCAACTAGGCTCGTAATTTAACAATTGTATTCGTATTTACAGATGGCATAGAAGTTTGTTATTACGGCATATGAAAGTTCACATGTTCGAGAAGGCATTTATGCCAAAAAACGCATTTTGATAAAGAAAAATATATGTTTACGTTCAAACGGCTCTCCTGTGAAGTAGTGACCCGCAACAGGTCACAAATGATAACTTTTTACAAATATCAATATAGCCAATGCAATCTAAATCTGACATCTTACCGTGTGTCTTTTGACTGACAGTAGATAAAGACATTGCTTCTGGACGCTATTACTGAAAGTCTTGGGGGAGGGGGGTTGTTCTCAAATCATGTTAAATGCAGGTTGTGTAGTCACAGAGGAAGGCTGTGCTTCTCTGGCCTCAGCTCTGAACCCCTCACACCTGAGAGAGCTGGACCTGAGCTACAATTACCCAGGAGACACAGGTGTCCGACTGCTCTCTACTTTAGAGGATCCACACTGGAGATGTAGAGGCTATGTAGAGGGTTTGATGTCGATCCGTCTTCATATCAGACCTGGTTCTGAATTATCAGGCTATTTATCATCATTTACTGTAACCCAAACATTCTTACCATCTCCTGGACAAAGTTATATGCTGACCTCGTGTGTGTGCACGTGTCTCATGTGTAGTGCTCAATGACTGTCTGTCTTCTACTTTTCTCTACAGTGTGGAATATGATGGAGAACATAGCCGCTGGATGGGGGGAGGGGTAGAATTGTGTTTTTGTCCGTACTACAGACAGCTAATACAGGACTAGTAAAGCCCAGTATTTTTGTGGGGGGAAAAACATATTTTTTCCCGATTTTTCAGGGGGTGCTGCAGCACCCTCAGCAGCCCTACTTCTCGCGGCTATGGTGGAGAGTGCATGGTCAAGCCTGGGTTTTAAAAAATGTGTGTAACGGCAGATTTCCTCCTCTTCGTCTGAAGAGGAGGTGTAGCAGGGATCGGACCAAAACGCAGCGTAGTTAGTGTCCATGTCTTAATAATAAACAACTGAACAAAACACAATACAAAATAACAAAAGTGAATCTAACCGAAACAGTCCTATCTGGTGCAATGAACACAAAGACAGAAGACAACCACCCACAAAACCCAACACAAAACAGGTTACCTAAATATGGTTCCCAATCAGAGACAACACAAAACACCTGCCTCTGATTGAGAACCATATCAGGCCAAACACAGAAATAGGAAAACTAGACACACAACATAGAATGCCCACTCAGCTCACATCCTGACCAACACTAAAACACAAAAGAACTATGGTCAGAACGTGACAGTACCCCCCCCCCCCCCCCCAAGGTGCGGACTCTGGCCGCAAAACCTGAACCTATAGGGGAGGGTCTGGGTGGGCATCTGTCCGCGGTGGCAGCTCTGGCGCTGGACGTGGACCCCACTCCACCATTGACTTTGTCCACCTCCTTAGCGTCCTTTGAGTGGCGACCCTCGCCGCCGACCTTGGTCTGGGAACCCTAATAAAGGGCCCCACTGGACTGAGGGGCGCCTCTGGACTGAGGAAACTCCTCCGGACTGAGGGGCAGCTCATGACTGAGGGGCAGCTCATGACTGAGGGGTAGCTCATGACTGAGGGGTAGCTCATGACTGAGGGGTAGCTCATGACTGAGGGGTAGCTCATGACTGAGGGGCAGCTCCGGACTGAAGGGCAGCTCCGGACTGAAGGGCAGCTCCGGACTGAAGGGCAGCTCCGGACTAATGGCAGCCCCGGACTGAATGGCAGCTCCGGACTGAATGGCAGCTCATGACTGGAGGGCAGCTCATGACTGGAGGGCAGCTCATGACTGGAGGGCAGCTCATGACTGAAGGGCAGCTCATGACTGAAGGGCAGCTCATGACTGAAGGGCAGCTCATGACTGAAGGGCAGCTCATGACTGCAGATCAGCTCCTGACTGGCGGGCGGCTCTGGCGGCTCCTGACTGGCGGGCGGCTCTGGCGGCTCCTGACTGGTGGGCGGCTCTGGCGGCTCCTGACTGGCGGGCGGCTCTGGCGGCTCCTGACTGGCGGGCGGCTCTGGCGGCTCCTGACTGGCGGGCGGCTCTGGCGGCTCCTGACTGGCGGGCAGCTCTGGCGGCTCCTGACTGGCGGGCGGCTCTGGCGGCGCTGGACAGACGGGCGGCTCAGACGGCGCTGGGCAGACGGGCGGCTCAGACGACGCTGGGCAGACGGGCGGCTCAGACGGCGCTGGGCAGACGGGCGGCTCAGACGGCGCTGGGCAGACGGGCGGCTCAGACGGCGCTGGGCAGACGGGCGGCTCAGACGGCGCTGGGCAGACGGGCGGCTCAGACGGCGCTGGGCAGACAGGCGGCGCTGGGCAGACGGGCAGCGCTGGGCAGACGGGCAGCGCAGGCGGCGCTGGGCAGACGACAGACTCTGGCCTGCTGAGGCGCACAGTAGGCCTGGTGCATGGTGCCGGAACTGGTGGTACCGGGCTAAGGACACGCACCTCAAGGCTAGTGCGGGGAGCAGCAACAGGGCGTACAGGGCTCTGGAGACGCACAGGAGGCTTGGTGCGTGGTGCCGGAACTGGTGGTACCGGGCTGGAGACACGCACCACAGGGCGAGTGCGTGGAGGAGGAACAGGGCTCTGAAGACGCACAGGAAGCCTGGTGCGTGGTGTAGGCACTGGTGGTACTGGGCTGGTGCGAGGAGGTGGCACCGGATATACCGGACAGTGAAGGCGTACTGGCGCTCTTGAGCACCGAGCCTGCCCAACCTTACCTGGTTGAATACTCCCCTTAGCCCGGCCAGTGCGGTGAGGTGGAATAACCCGCACTGGGCTGTGCTGGCGAACGGGGGACACCATGCGTAAGGCTGGTGCCATGTACACCGGCCCAAGGAGACGCACTGGAGACCAGATGCGTTGAGCCGGCTTCATGGCACCTGGCTCGATGCCCACTCTAGCCCGGCCGATACGAGGAGCTGGGATGTACCGCACCGGGCTATGCACACGTACAGGAGACACCGTGCGCTCTTCCGCATAACACGGTGTCTGCCCGTACTCTCGCTCTCCACGGTAAGCCCGGGAAGTTGGCGCAGGTCTCCTACCTGACTTCGCCAGACTCCCCTGGCAATGTTGTTACACAGACTATCAATGTCAAAAGACAGAAACGGTGCCTACAGTTCAAGTCGGAAGTTTACATACACTTAGGTTGGAGTCATTAAACTTGTTTTTCAACCACTCCACAAATGTCTTGTTAACAAACTATAGTTTTGGCAAGTCGGTTAAGACATCTACTTTGTGCATGACACAAGTAATTTTTCCAACAATTGTTTACAGACAGATTATTTCACTTATAATTCACTGTATCACAATTCCAGTGGCTCAGAAGTTTACATACGCTAAATTGACTGTGCCTTCAAACAGCTTGGACATTTTCAGAAAATGATGTCATGTCTTTAGAAGCTTCTGATAGGCTAATTGACATAATTTGAGACAATTGGAGGTGTACCTGTGGATGTATTTCAAGGCCTACCTTCAAATTCAGTGCCTCTTTGCTTGACATCATGGGAAAATCAAAAGAATCAGCCAAGACCTCAGAAAAAATATTGTAGACCTCCACAAGTCTGGTTCATCCTTGGGAGCAATTTCCAAATGCCTGAAGGTACCACGTTCATCTGTACAAACAATAATACGCAAGTATGAACACCATGGGACCATGCAGCCGTCATACCGCTCAAGAAGGAGACGCGTTCTGTCTCCTAGAGATGAACGTACGTTGGTGCGAAAAGTGCAAATCAATCCCAGAACAACAGCAAAGGACCTTGTGAAGATGCTGGAGGAAACAGGTACAAAAGTATCTATATCCACAGTAAAACAAGTCCTATATCGACATAACCTGAATGGCCGCTCAGCAAGGAAGAAGCCACTGCTCCAAAACCGCCATAAAAAAAGCCATACTCTGGTTTGCAACTGCACATGGGGACAAAGATTGTACATTTTGGAGAAATGTCCTCTGGTCTGACGAAACAAAAACTGTTTGGCCATGATGACCATCGTTATGTTTTGGAGGAAAAGGGGGAGGCTTGCTAGCCGAAGAACACCACCCCAACCGTGAACCACGGGGGTGGCAGCATCATGATGTGGGGGTGCTTTGCTGCAGGAGGGACTGGTGCACTTCACAAAATAGATGGCATCATGAGGTAGGAAAATTATGTGGATATATTAAAGCAACATCTCAAGACATCAGTCAGGAAGTTAAAGCTTGGTCGCAAATGGGTCTTCCAAATGGACAATGACCCCAAGCATACTTCCAAAGTTGTGGCAAAATGGCTTAAGTACAACAAAGTCAAGGTGTTAGAGTGGCCAACACAAAGCCCTGACCTCAATCCCATATAACATTTGTGGGCAGAACTGAAAAAGTGTGTGTGAGCAAGAAGGCCTACAAACCTGACTCAGTTACTCCAGCTCTGTCAGGAGGAATGGGCCAAAATTCACCCAACTTATTTTGGGAAGCTTGTGGAAGGCTACCCGAAATGTTTGACCCAAGTTAAACAATTTAAAGGCAATGCTACCAAATACTAATTGAGTGTATGTACTTCTGACCCACTGGGAGTGTGATGAAAGAAATAAAAGCTGAAATAAATCATTCTCTCTACTATTATTCTGACATTTCACATTCTTCAAATAAGGTGGTGATCCTTACTGACCTAAGGCAGGGAATTTTTACTCGGATTAAATGTCAGGAATTGTGAAAAACTGAGTTTAAATGTATTTGGCTAAGGTGCATGTAAACTTCCGACTTCAACTGTAAATGTTTTATGTTGATGACATTAGGATATTTGCAATCTGTTGTGGCACAAAGCTAACTAGCTAACCCACCATTCAAAGTCTATGAGAATGCTAACAATGTCGGCATCTGATTGCTTATTTTTTTATTTAACCTGGCAAGTCAGTTAAGAACAAATTCTTATTTACAATGATGGCCTACCCCAGCCAAACCGGGGTAGGCCTGTTTTTCAGCGTCAGGGACTGAGAGACTAGTCAGGATCGAGGGAAAGATGAACAGAGTAAAGTACAGAGAGATCCTTGATGAAAACCTGCTCCAGAGCGCTCAGGATCTCAGACTGGGGCGAAGGTTCACCTTCCAACAGGACAACGACCCTAAGCACACAGCCAAGACAACGCAGGAGCCAAAGTCTGGACTTGAACCCAATCGAACATCTCTGGAGAGACCTGAAAATAGCTGTGCAGTGACTCTCCCCATCCAACCTGACAGAACTTGAGAGGATCTGCAAAGAAGAATGGGAGAATTTGCAAAAAAACTATTTAATCAATTTTAGAATAAGGCTGTAAAAAAAATAATAATAATATGGAAAAAGTCAAGGGGTCTGAATACTTTGCCGAATGCACTGTATATTCTGTTAGGTTTGAGAAGGAGAGTGTGACGATGAGGTGAACTGGAGGTCAACTTTGATACCTACTACTATAATTGAATTTTAATAAACAACATGTTTCTTGCCCATGATGTATTTATCTGAGTCAGAGACGTCACATTAAGCCAGATTCAAGTAACTTACATTGTGGTTCTGAAACTTAACGCAGCAGTCGATTTGAGCTTCTACTTTTAAAAATCCACCTTTCCAGAAACAAGTCTCTCACCGTCGCCGCTTGTTATAGACCCCCTTCAGCCCCCAGTTGTGCCCTGGATACCATATGTGAATTGATCGCGCCACATCTATCTTCAGAGTTCGTACTGTTGGGTGACCTAAACTGGGACACGCTTAACACCCCAGCCTTCCTACAATCTAAGCTAGATGCCCTCAATCTCACACAAATTATAAAGGAACCTACCAGGTACAACCCTAATCCGTAACCATGGGCACCCGATATCATCCTGACCAATTTACCCTCTAAATACACCTCTGCTATCTTCAACCAGGATCTCAGAGATCACTGCCTCATTGCCTGCTTGCGTAATGGGTCCGCGGTCAAACGACCACCCTTCAGCACTGTCAAACGCTCCCTAAAACACTTCAGTGAGCAGGCCTTTTTAATTAACCTGGCCCGGGTATCCTGGAAGGATATTGACCTCATCCCGTCAGTAGAGGATGCCTTGTTGCTCTTCAAAAGTGCTTTCCTCACCATCTTAAATAAGCATGCGCAATTCAAACATTTTTGCACTAAGTACCCCCATAGAGACTGCCAGAGGTCCGGACAACAGGCCCTCCGATTTGACACACTGAACTCTATCTGAGAAGTAGTTGGTGAACCAGGCGAGGCAGTCGTTTGAGAAACCAAGGTTGTTTAGTCTGCCGATAAGAATGTGGTGATTGAAAGAGTCGAAAGCCTTGGCCAGGTCGATGAAGACAGCTGCACAGTACTGTCTTTTATCGATGGCGGTTATGATATCGTTTAGTACCTTGAGCGTGGCCAAGGTGCACCCGTGACCATCTCGGAAAATGGATTGCACAGCGGAGATGGTACGGTGGGATTCGAAATGGTCAGTGATCTGTTTATTGACTTGGCTTTCGAAGACTTTAGAAAGGCAGGGCAGGATGGATATCGGTCTATAACAGTTTGGGTCTAGAGTGTGACCGCGGCAGCTTTCCAATCTTTAGGGATCTCGGACGATACAAAAGAGAGGTTGAACAGACTGGTAATAGGGGTTGCAACATTGGCGGAGGATACTTTTAGAAAGAGAAGGTCCAGATTGTCTAGCCCAGCTGATTTGTACGGGTCCAGGTTTTGCAGCTCTTTCAGAACATCTGCTATCTGGATTTGGGTGAAGGAGAAGCTGGGGAGGCTTGGGCAAGTAGCTGCGGGGGGTGCGGAGCTGTTGGCCGGGGTTGGGGTAGCCAGGAGGATAGCATGGCCAGCCGTAGAGAAATGCTTATTATGCTTACTTGCACATCATCATCAGCACATCTATCAATTATTTCACCACTATGGCCTATTTACTGCCTACCTCCCCACTCTTCTACATTTGCACACACTGTACATAGATTTAAAATGAAAAAATTATGTTGTGTTATTGATTGTACGTTTGTTTATGTGTAACTCTGTGCTGTTGTTTTTGTCGCACTGCTTTGCTTTATCTTGGCCAGGGCGCAGTTGTAAATGAGAACTTGTTCTCAACTTGCCTACCTGGTTAAATAATGGTGACAGTCAATCTGAAACGGACAGCTCATGATGATGAAAGTAGGCAAGTTCTGGTAGGCATAATTCATTTAGACCGTCTTAATTTTAATTAGACTTCACTAACAACAAGAAAGCTTTGTGGTGGAGCCTATTTCTTCCTATTTAAGAAATACAAGGTAGGCCTACCTGTTTGACAGACTAAATTAGGCAATAAACTATATACATATATAGTTATAAACATATATAGTTATATGCTATATACATAGATGTGTTGGCCAATTCCTCCTCCCACCATGCACTCTTTAAATAGCCTACCTCCATGCCAGTGAAGGGCTGTTAAGTTAAAACCAGGACTCGAATTGAAGGGGTATGAGAGGGTATGCCGAAGGCCTACCTTTTATGAAAGTAAATGGCAAAAAGCACAAACCTACCCATTGTTAGCTTACGATTTAAGAAAATAAAACAGATCCAATTGTATAAAGTGATACGTATATAACAGCGGTTTGGTCCGCAATGCTTCAGCTAGAAACAAGTTGTAAAATACCAGGGAAAGACATGACTCCGATGCATATGGGGAGATCATTGTTTCATTTCTTTGACATGCAGAGGCTGAGCTACAACCTTCTATAGCCGAGAAGACAAAACATTGACTTTGCTTGGGAACTAATCTAGTTCTGTCACTATCCCATGATTAAGCTATTCACTTTCTGTACAATAGAAGATGTTTCAACCTAGACCGCTTTTAGGGAAACACTTCTGACCTTTTCTCGTTTTGTTAAGAGTAGCCAGCAGTTAATGTCACGAATCCCGTTTCCTGAGTCTGGTTTTTGCCTGTGTTCTGTTCTGGAGTGTTTTTCCGGTGTCCTGGAACGCACCCTGTCTGGTTGCCGGGCGTTTTAGCTAGTTGGGAGATCTCAGATTACCCGCACCTGTATCCCATCAGCTATCTGTGCACCTGGTCCTGATCATCATCTCTCCTCTTCATAAGCCCGGACCTGACATCCATTCCCTGCTGGATCGTTAGCCATAAACAGTATGTTGTGCCAGCGTATCAGCCTCCAGCTTGATAGTATTTGTTTTGTTGTTTTGTACGTCTTGCTTGCCTTAAACTTAACCCCGTTTGTTCTGTCTTCAGTTATTCACCCGGATCACTTACCCCATTCCTGCCTGGTCGTCGGAGGCTTCCGCTACTCCTTTGGACCCACCTATTCACTCCCATCAACTCACCACCGCTGCCCGTTACGCTACCTGGATATTTCTACACCTTCATATTCACTTGTAAATAAATACTCACCTTCTTCCTACTCTCCTTGTCCTGGTCTGCTTCTGGGTTCGATTTTGAAAGAACGTGACAGAACGATCCGGCCAAGGATGAACCCAGCGGACCTGGACCCCGTTTGCCATGCCGTTACCCAGCAGGGGAAGATATTGGAACAACACAACACGGCGCTACAGGAGATAGCGGGTTCAGTCCGGAACTTATCTGCTAGCTTGACGAATATCCAGGATCAGCTCAGGTTGCCGGCGGGACATCCACCACCTGTTTCACCCATCTCACCTGCCGATTCTGGAGAGGTTTCCTTCCGTGAGCCCAAGGTTCCGACGCCTGATAAGTACGAGGGGGATTTCGGAAGATGCCGTTCATTTCTTATGCAGTGGGGCTTAGTTTTTGATCTACAGCCCTACTCTTACGCCACAGATAAGGCTAGGATAGCTTTCGTGATTGAACTGCTGCGTGGTAGAGCTCTGGAATGGGCTTCAGCCGTTTGGGAACGACCGGACACCTGCATGGCTTCATACCAGGAGTTCACGGCGGAGATGAGAAAGCTTTTTGACCATCCTGTCCGAGGTAAGGACGCAGCTAAACGTTTGTTCACTCTTCGCCAAGGAGCTCGCAGTGTGGCAGACTTTATGATCGAATTCAGGACATTGGCTGTGGAGAGTGGTTGGAATGAGGAGTCACTACAAGCAGCTTTTTACCAGGGGTTGTCGGAGCAACTCAAAGACGAGCTGATATCCTATCCAGAGCCTAGTGACCTAGACAGCTTGGTCACTTTAGCTATTCGGGTAGATAATAGAGTCCGAGAGAGAAGGAGGGAGAAGCAGTGGGGGCCGTCCAATCAATCAGCAACTCGGTTACCATTTGGTTCAGGAAATGGACCAGAACATGTTGATCATGCTTCCCCACACGGGATTAGTGGAGGGGTCTTGCCACCAGATCCTGAACCTATGCAAGTGGGGCGACACGGGCTAACTAAGGAGGAGCGCCAACGTAGACGTGAGACCAACAGCTGCCTCTACTGTGGTAGCTCGGGACATTACATCTCCGCTTGTCCACAGCGCCCGTTAAACTGCCCGGCTCGCTAGTTATGGGAGGAATTTTTGCGAGCCAGTTTCAACCTCTCAAGAACCCTGTCAGACCCCGTTTTCCTGCGACCCTTATGAATAAGGATCAGAGCTTAGAGATGAACGCTTTTATCGATTCAGGTGCCGATGGCAGCTTTATTGATGCCGACTTGGTGGAACAGCTGGGGCTTTCCAAGGAGCAATTGCCGGAAGCCATTGAAGCAACCACTCTGAACGGCAGTATTCTGGCACGGATTACGATGAGGACTGAACCGGTTAAGATGTTGTTGTCGGGGAATCATTCAGAGTTTATCTCCTTCCTCATTCTGTCCTCGCCCCATGTTCCTCTGGTTCTTGGTTACCCCTGGCTGAAGGAACACAATCCCTCGTTTGATTGGGTGACGGGTAAGGTAACTAGTTGGAGCATTGAGTGTCATGCTAACTGCCTTAGGACTGCCTGTTCTCCTGCTGTTCCCAGTCAGGTCAGTGACTCTGCTCCTCCTGATTTGTCCCTGGTTCCAGAAACATATCACGAGTTGGGTGAAGTATTCAGTAAGCAGAAGGCTCTGTCCCTTCCTCCCCACCGACCTTATGACTGTGCGATTAATTTGTTCCCTGGAGCTGCCTTTCCCAAGGGACGGTTATACAGTATCTCTCGACCTGAACGTGAAGCCTTGGAGACCTACATCAAGGAATCTCTAGCTGCAGGTCTCATTCGCCCCTCGTCATCACCTCTGGGAGCAGGATTCTTTTTTGTGAGTAAGAAGGATGGCTCTCTTCGACCATGTATTGATTATCGGGGGTTGAATGATATTACGGTTAAGAACAAGTACCCCCTGCCCTTGATGAGCTCTGCTTTCGACTCTTTACAGGGTGCTACGGTTTTTACGAAGCTTGACCTACGTAATGCTTATCATTTGGTTCGGATCAAAGAGGGGGACGAGTGGTTGACTGGGTTCAATACTCCTATGGGACATTTCGAGTACCAGGTGATGCCGTTTGGACTGACCAACGCTCCTGCTGTGTTCCAAAGTATGGTGAATGATGTTCTGAGAGATATGATTGGTATTTTTGTGTTCGTTTACCTGGATGATATCCTCATCTTCTCGAGGGAGCTTTCTAGCCACGTCCTGCATGTCAAGCAGGTCTTGCAGCGGTTATTGGAGAACCGTCTGTTCGTGAAGGCTGAGAAGTGTGATTTTCACGCCCACACGACGTCCTTCCTCGGGTACATCATCTCCAGGGGAGAGATCATGATGGACCAAGAGAAGGTTCGGGCGGTTCGGGATTGGGCCCAGCCCGGTACGAGATTGCAGCTCCAGAGATTCCTGGGGTTTGCGAACTTCTATCGGAGGTTTATCCGTGATTACAGCCGGGTGGCCGTCCCTTTAACTGCCCTGATGTCTTGCACCAGAGATTTCTGTTGGACTCCTGAGGCAGACCGAGCATTTCTGGACTTGAAGAGCCGATTCACCAACGCCCCGATTCTCTCTCAACCTGACACTTCCCGTCAGTTTGTTGTTGAGGTGGACGCGTCTGATGTGGGGGTGGGCGCCATCTTGTCCCAGCGTAGCTCCACTGACGGTAAACTCCATCCCTGCGCCTTCTACTCTTGTCGTCTTTCTCCAGCTGAAAGAAACTACGATGTGGGTAACCGGGAGCTTCTCGCTGTGAAGCTTGCCTTGGAGGAGTGGCGTCACTGGTTGGAGGGAGCGGAGCAACCGTTTGTGGTCTGGACTGACCACAAGAATCTGGCTTACGTGCAATCGGCTAAACGTCTCAACTCCCGTCAGGCCAGGTGGGCTTTGTTTTTTGGACGCTTCAATTTTTCCCTGACGTTCCGACCTGGGTCGAAGAACGGGAAGGCGGACGCCCTGTCCCGGATGTTCTCCAAGACGGAGGAGAGTGGGGCCAAGACTGAGACGATTATTCCCCAGAATGTTGTCGTGGGAGCCGTTACATGGAGGATTGAGGAGGATGTGATGGCGGCCCTTCGGACGCAGCCCGGGCCCGGTAACGGTCCACCCGGTCGGTTGTTCGTGCCTGAGTCGGTCCGCTCTGCTGTCCTTCAGTGGTCCCACGCCAGCAAGATAGCTTGTCACCCTGGCGTTGCTCGGACTATGGCGTTACTGCGCAGACGATTTTGGTGGCCTGCCATGGGAGAAGATACCCGGAGGTTTGTTGCCGCTTGTCCTGTTTGTGCGCAGAATAAGAGTTCCAATCGGCCCAGCTCTGGGCTTCTTCACCCCCTACCTATTCCCCGGCGACCTTGGTCGCATCTGGCCCTGGACTTTGTCACGGGGTTGCCCTCTTCTGTTGGTAACACGGTTATTCTGACCATTGTGGACAGATTCAGCAAGTTTGCTCACTTTGTCCCCCTCTCCAAGCTGCCTTCTGCCACTGAGACGTCCGAGATCCTGGTTAGGGAGGTTTTCAGGGTCCACGGGTTGCCCTGTGACATTGTTTCTGACCGTGGTCCTCAGTTTACCTCTGCTGTCTGGAGATCCTTCTGTTTGGCCATTGGAGCTACAGTCAGTCTCACTTCTGGATTTCACCCCCAATCTAATGGTCAGGCGGAGAGAGCCAACCAGAAGATGGAGTCCACGCTGCGCTGTCTTGTTTCCTCTGATCCCACCTCTTGGTCCTCTCAATTACCCTGGGTCGAGTATGCCCATAATACTCTCCCTTCATCTGCTACTGGGATGTCTCCCTTCCAGTGCCTGTATGGTTACCAACCTCCCTTGTTTCCTTCTCAGGAGAGGGATCTCTCGGTCCCCTCCGTCCAGACCCACATTCGTCGTTGCCACCGGACCTGGCATCGGGCCAGGAAGGCTCTCCTTAGAGTTTCTGACCGGTATCAGATCCAGGCGAATCGTCGCCGTATTCCTGCCCCCGCTTATACGGTCGGAGATAAGGTTTGGTTAGCTACACGGGATCTTCCTCTACGGACTGAGTCGAGGAAACTGTCACCGAAGTTCATTGGTCCGTTTGTAGTGGAGAGAATCATTAATCCGGTGGTGGTCCGACTCAAGTTGCCTGCAACACTTAGAGTACATCCCACCTTTCATGTCTCCTGCCTCAAGCCGGTTCACCTCAGTCCTCTGTTGCCCCCTCCTCCTCGTCCTCCCCCTCCTCGGATGATCGGAGGTGGTCCTGTCTACACGGTGCGCCGCATCATGGACTCAAGACGGCGGGGTCGAGGGTTCCAGTATCTAGTGGATTGGGAAGGATATGGTCCAGAGGAGAGGAGTTGGATTCCTCGGCGTCAGATCCTTGACGCTGACCTGCTTCGTGACTTCTACCGCCTCCACCCTGGCGCTCCGGGTAGTCCGCCCGGTGGCGTTCGTCGGAGGGGGGGTACTGTCACGAATCCCGTTTCCTGAGTCTGGTTTTTGCCTGTGTTCTGTTCTGGAGTGTTTTTCCGGTGTCCTGGAACGCACCCTGTCTGGTTGCCGGGCGTTTTAGCTAGTTGGGAGATCTCAGATTACCCGCACCTGTATCCCATCAGCTATCTGTGCACCTGGTCCTGATCATCATCTCTCCTCTTCATAAGCCCGGACCTGACATCCATTCCCTGCTGGATCGTTAGCCATAAACAGTATGTTGTGCCAGCGTATCAGCCTCCAGCTTGATAGTATTTGTTTTGTTGTTTTGTACGTCTTGCTTGCCTTAAACTTAACCCCGTTTGTTCTGTCTTCAGTTATTCACCCGGATCACTTACCCCATTCCTGCCTGGTCGTCGGAGGCTTCCGCTACTCCTTTGGACCCACCTATTCACTCCCATCAACTCACCACCGCTGCCCGTTACGCTACCTGGATATTTCTACACCTTCATATTCACTTGTAAATAAATACTCACCTTCTTCCTACTCTCCTTGTCCTGGTCTGCTTCTGGGTTCGATTTTGAAAGAACGTGACAGTTAAAGCTTACACTTTTCTGCGTCGGTGGGCCTACTGTCTGGGGTGAAACCTTTGAAAGTACCATGCATCCTAATCTCAGATTTAATTGTTTGCAAACAGGGACAATTTTGTTGCAAACAAGGCAGACTGATTTGGCATCGGAGAAATATGATAAGACACACAGGCCTCTCTGTCCATTCTTAGCCTGTAATTTTGTAAAATGATGTAGAATTGCATGAAATGTTTATGAAAGGCAATTTTTTGTCAGACCTGCAAATACGATGATAGATTCATGCAATGTTTTTACTATGAAGTAGATCTTTCCACCCCTACTCTTGTCCACAGTGGTAGGGGGAACCCACAACCATCTGGCCCGCAAAATTCCTGAGGTGCCCTGTAATGCTTACAGGAGGAAGAACGGCATATCTAATGCTCTGGTCTGTCCAATAAGTGAGGGTAAACGGTAAGGATGTTCTCTGCTATTCACTTTATGTTTGAGTTATTATTTTAGGTATAGGGGAGGGTCACTTTCTTTTCAAGTGTTCAGGGAGGGTTTAGGTTGAATATATTTTGCTGAAGGTAGGGCCATCCATTTTCATTTCAGATAGGGCTGCTTTTCTCCATGTAACTTATTATGAATAACGTTCACTCCCTAAGTTATTTTAGCTTCTCAAGGCTCTCGAAAGATGCTTCAGACATGTTCAAAAAAAATTAGAGACAGATCTAGCTTTGTGAGTTTTTTTAAGAGGACTCAATACGGCCTGTGTAAATCTTGTAAGACTGTTTTGAGTGAGACTCAACTCAGACAGTTTGGGCGTCTCTCCAAAGAGGACAGGAGGTAGACTTGCAAGTTTATTTTCCTGTTGTGTCAATGTTTTAAGCAGAGGAAAGCCCACAAACATCTCAGAGACAGTTCAGTCAAAAGATTATTGCCCGACAGTATCTTGTTTAATTTGTCTATACATGTATGCGGGAACAATTTGGGTGGTATTGTTACCGTGTAGAGTGATCTCCTTCATATTTGGATAGACTTTCTAATATCCCGTCCGGAACGGTGGTCAACTGGTTGTCATAGAGTCTCAGTACCTGCAGTTTGTGCAGCTTTGAGAACAGAGCAGAGGCCACCAAACGTGTTTTTTTGGCCAGATGGAGGATCTGAAGATTTACAAGGTCATCAAACATCCCTCCTCGATGGTGTCAATCTCGTTTATGTGTAACTGGAGTTCTCTCGGTTTCTTAAGGCCATCAAACAATCCTATGTCCAGACTACAAACTCCTCCTATTCCAGCTGGGGGTTGGTGGTGAAGGCCCCCTTTGTGATGACAGTGATTTGACTGTCCACAAAGAATACCTCTGTGGCACCTGCTTTCAGAGTTACCGGGATCTGTGATACATCCTTGCCATCAACATCCTGGTTCTCTTTGGGGCAGTCAGTCTCCTTCTCACAGGACTGAGACTAATAGCCAAACCGCAAAGGCAGAAGACAGATTATGTGCCCTCTAGCCATTTTTCCTGAAAATATATATAACTTTTTATGGAAAGATTTCGTTTTGATATTGCATTTAACTTGATATATTCAAAAGTTGTATTGATTCACAAAGAAAAGGGATCTCTAAAGTGATACCTGCAGCAAAACGCTAAGCGCTAAGCAGAGCAACGACAGTATACACTGGAGCCATTTAATGCTAGGTCATTTAAATGCCGTCCAACATAAAAAAAACAGCTAAGCCTGATTATTTCCTCGTGTCTTGAGGCTTATAACTGAGAGAGGCGATCAGGACAGTTATAGAGAGAGTCAGACAAATGCACAGTTTTGTAGAGGGTTAACTCTGGCCAAAATATGTCCACGAATATATATACACTACCGGTCAAAAGTTTCAAGGGTTTTTCTTTATTTTTACTATTTTCTACATTGCAGAATAATAGTGAAGACATCAAAACTATTAAATAATATATATGGAATCATGTAGTAACCAAAAAAAGTGTTAAACAAATCAAAAAATATTTTATTTTTGCGATTCTTCAAATAGCCACCCTTTGTCTTGATGACAGCTTTGCTCACTCTTGGCATTCTGTCAACCAGCTTCATGAGGTAGTCACCTGGAATGCATTTCAATTAACAAGTGTGCCTTAAAGGTTCATTTGTGGAATTTCTTTCCTTCTTAATGCATTTGAGCCAATCAGTTGTGTTGTGACCAGGTATTGGGGTGTACAGAAGATAGCCCTATTTGGTAAAAGACGAAGTCCAAATTATGGCAAGAACAGCTCAAATAAGCAAATAGAAACGATAGTCCATCATCACTTTTAGACATGAAGGTCAGTCAATACGGAACATTTCAAGAACTTTGAAAGTTTCTTCAAGTACAGTCGCAAAAACCATCAAGCGCTATGATGAAACTGGCTCTCAGGAGGATCACCACAGGAATGGAAGACCCAGAGTTACCTCTGCTGCAGAGGATACGTTCATTAGAGTTACCAGCCTCAGAACATGCAGCCCAAATAAATGCTTCACAGAGTTCGAGTAACAGACACATTTCAACATCAACTGTTCAGAGGAGACGGTGTGAATCAGGCCTTTATGTTTGAATTGCTGCAAAGAAAACACTACTAAAGGACACCAATAAGATGAAGAGGCATGCTTGTGCTAAGAAACACGAGAATTAAAATATATATATATATTACCTTTATTTAACTAGGCAAGTCAGTTAAGAACATATTCTTATTTATTATTACTGCCTTGTTCAGGGGCAGAACGACAGATTCTTTTATTAAATATTTTTCTATTTTTTTAACCTTGTCAGCTCGGGGATTTGATCTTGAAGTCCAACGCTCTAACCACTAGGCTACCTGCTGCACCTGATCTCAATGTACATTAGACTGGTGGAAATTTGTTCTTTGGTCTGGAGTCCAAATTGGAGATTTTTGGTTCCAACCGCTGTGTCTTTGTGAGACGCGGTGTGGGTGAATGGATGATCTCTGCATGTGTATTTCCCACCGTAAAACATGGAGGAGGAGGTGTTATGGTGTGGGGGTGCTTTGCTGGTGACACTGTCTGTGATTAATTTAGAATCCAAGGCACACTTAACCAGCATGGCTACCACAGCATTCTGCAGCAATACACCATCCCATCTGGTTCGGGCTTAGTGGGACTATCATGTGTTTTTCAACAGGACAATGACCCAAAACACACCTCCAGGCTGTGCATCAGATGACCTAGCCTCCACAATCCCCTGACCTCAACCAAATTGAGATGGTTTGAGATGAGTCGGATCGCAGAGTGAAGGAAAAGCAGCCAACAAGTGCTCAGCATATGTGGGAACTCCTTCAAGACTGTTGGAAAAGCATTCCTTATGAAGATGGTTGAGAGAATGCAAAGAGTGTGCAAAGCTGTCATCAAGGCAAAGGGTGGCTATTTGAAGAATCTCAAATATAAAATATATTTGGATTTGTTGAACCCTTTTTTGGTTACTACATGATCCCATATATGTTATTTCATAGCTTTGATGTCTACAATTAAGAAATAGTAAAAATAAAGACAAACCCTTGAATGAGTAGGTGTTCCAAAACTTTTGACCGGTAGTGTATATGTTTATTTTTTTGTATGGAGGTCAATGAGAGAGTGACAAATTTCGTCAACATAAAATGTAATTGCTATTTTGTTACATGAGGCTTATTTGATCGAATAGAAATTTCGTAATGGTTCGGTTTTTACGAATGCACTGATGTAAGTGGATGTACGTGGCATTTTGGCAACTTTTGAATAAAGCAACTTTATGTCGGCGTTGGGCCTGTTGTTCACACACGTATCTGCCCTCTCATTGGCTGGAATGCTCTCACCTGATCTCGCCTATCTTTGATTGAACTCCCACAGCAGGCTACCAGTGCGCTAGGTGCCTACCGGAGGCAACATGGGGCGTGGCTAGAGAACCCTCTGCTGTCAGAGATAAGAAGGAACAGAGCTGTGAGCCCATAGATCACACATTGGGGGCTATACTAGAACTCTGAATCTAATGGCAGTGGTGTTACGTATGCTTTAGTACTGTGTTCTTTATTCTTATTTTCTAATAATCAATTAGGCTACTACACAGTATGTGTCCATATACAGTAGGTTCAATTACAGTAGGTATGGTTTCTGTTTTGTCATGTTAACTTCCAGTTGAAATGTGTATGCGTTCTTTGGTTGGTTATGCCATGGTCAGTGATTCAGTGAGTTCCAGAACGCACTATGAGATACAGAATACAGTAGCACTGTGTCAAAGGTCACTGGTCTGATCTAAACAATGCACCATTTTGTATGGTACCGCTCCAGAAAGTCACATGCAGCAGGGGACATTATTCCTCTCTAAGTGTAGCAGATTGGTTCAGAGAATGAATAATGATGAATTGACATATTTTCTCAATGAACTAGCAGGTTTATGAAGTAGTAGTAGAGTTTGTTTCATTTATTTGGGAGAGTAGCCTTTAGGTGGCGATGTCTTGACCTGCAGAAAGTTCACTGAAAGCTTCAACGCTTCATTTGAAAGAAAACCCCAAATGTGTATTTTTCAAGATTTAAAGCCCCTAAACCTCAAACTAAAAAGAGTCTAAGTCCATCCTTTTGCAATTGTGTATAATTGTGTGTTGGTTTAATTGTTTACGGCCTGTATCTTGTCTGTTTGAATTTAGCCTCATGTGTCCTTCATCACCACTTAGTAGCACCACTCTGCACCTCTCTTACCCTCCAAAGTACTACAGGTGCAATCAAATGTGGGACACTGCGTTAACTGAATCCAGTTGATTTTGACTGAAATTTTGACTCTTTTTCAAACGTATATGGGTTGAGAGTGGCAGATTTGGGCACTGATAAATGCCTAAATTGTAACGCAGTGGCTGTACAGTAACATGCTATACACAGAGTGCAAATTACTCCGTGACTTTTGTGAAATAAAATTGTTTATGGGCCTAATAATAAAGACTTCATTTTAACAGTAAAGATGAATGACCTTTGAATGTGGCATGAATACAACCAGTCATGATGCTTTCATCTGATTGTCAAACAAATCACTTCAAAAAGTACAGTATGTAGACCTATTATCATGACAGAGAGGTGGGGGTGTTCATTTAATTTGGAAGCTTTTATTTTCATATTTACTACTGTAAAACATATTTACCACGGCATTTAAAAAAAAATGGATAATGGTTCAAATATTATTATTTAGACAACCCCCCCAAAGTTTGACTTGTTGCATTTAGGGGAGCCAATATCCCATTCAGCGGAGCGGAGTCCACCCTGCTCCCTCGTAATTCGCACCCTGGCTATATCAGACCTTAGGCCCTGGGCTTCATAGTGATAAGAAGTTGCCCCCATCACTCCCACTAATTGGACCACTTTGCAAATGTTTTATTGACTAAGTGAGGATATTGCTGTAATTTAAGAGGACTCTATGTATTTTGAAATATGAGACATTGAGGATTATAATAAATACTGTTTTGAGGTCATACAAGCAAGCCAAACACCAATGTTTATGATCACTATGTTTAATGTCCAGTTACAAGATGACATGGCGTTATACCCTGGGTTACTATGAACAGAATGAGCCTATGTTTGTCTACTGTGAAGAAAATTTGCCACGGCACACGCACCTGAATGCACTTATGGTGTAAGGACCGATGCTGGAGTAGAGAAGCAGGTACGGTGAGTCAAACATTTAATCAGGAACAGACATGGAACAAGACAGGAACAGCGTCAGCACACAGGTTTACAAGGACATATGACAATCAATGCTGAATCCAGGAACAGAGCGGGGGAACAGACCGATATAGGGGAGGTAATGACAGAGGTGATGGAGTCCAGGTGAGTCCAATAATCGCTGTTGCGCGTGACGGGGGAAGGCAGGTGTTCGTAACGATGGTGGCAGGAGTGCGTAATGCTGGGGAGCCTGGCGTCCTCGAGCGCCAGGGGGGAAGAGCGGGAGCAGGCATGACACATGCAGTGTTGTGTTCGATACCACCTAAAGCCAGACCGATTCAAGACCAAATCAAGTCTGAGTTTAGACCAAGACTGGAAGGGGGTGCGAGACCGAGTCAAGACCGAGACCAGGAGGGGGACAAGGGGTCCGAGACCGAGTCAAGACCATGATTGTCATTTTGTCAACTAACCACCATAATAAGAGTTCACAATGTCCAGTATTTCTGTGTTCATATTTCAGAATAACATATGGATTCTTAAGACATTCAGAATAGTGACAAAATGCATGCTGGGGTAAAATAGAGACACTACAAATTATTACTAACCCAAACACAGTGGGGAACAATGGACCTTCTATGCATTCAGAGAAGGGCTAAAGATATCTAAAATAATTATAATTATATTATTATTTTCAATGACGTTCCGATTTAATCTCTTCAGTTTTCGTTGGAAAGGGTTAATACTGAAGCGAAAAAAATATCCAATCAGGATTTTTCTTTGCTGGTCTCTGGGGGTACCGGTTAGTTGAGGTAATATGTACATGTAGGTAGAGTTATTAAAGTGAGTATGCATAGATAATAACAGAGTAGCAGGGCCTTCCTCTGACACCGCCTGGTATAGAGGTCCTGGATGGCAGGAAGCTTGGCCCCAGTGATGTACTGAGCCATACGCACTACCCTCTGTAGTGCCTTGCGGTCGGAGGCCAAGCAGTTGCCATACCAGGCAGCGATGCAACCAGTCAGGATGCTCTGGTTGCATCCAAAATACCACCGTTGACTGCAGTTACTGCACCTTTTCAAAACAGCAATATTTCTTTGTAAGTCCGCAACCGTTCCCGAGTACTACAACACAGCACTCATGACTCCTTTCTTTGCGCACCAAAATTAGGATCTGTTTCCCCAAATTGTATTGTGAAAGACTAACACTGTAATATTGTATTTTATAACTTAGCTAGTTGGCAATAGAACAAGCTTTCAAATGATGCCAACCTGACTCAGATTGCGATTTATAATGGACGATTTTTGGATTGCCTAAACAACAGCAGTAATTGTGTGATGGCGGGGATGCAGGGTTGTGTTCCAAACCAACCAGCTACAAGTCTGCTTGCTCTAGTTCCTCAATGCTTTTCATGTTTCTTCTGTAAGAAACATTTCAATTTATCCCTATCCATTTAGGCCAATTCCCACGAGTGTAAAGGGTTTTAAAGAAAGCTTTCCAGAAAAACCACAATAAAAGTTTAGTAACGTTCTAAGAATTGTGTTTAAAACATTCATTCCGTTCTCAGAACGTAAAGAAATTGTTCCACAAAAAAAACACAAGAAAACTTTAGTAATGTTCTAAGAATGTTATTTAAAAACATATACATTCCATTCTCAGCATCAACAAAACTATCTCTATCCTCTATCTTGTTAAGTGTGTTCAGTCAGATGGGTGGTTTACATTTCAATGCGAAGAGTAGGCCTATACCATCAATCTGCGTTAGACACATGGAATGTACCAAGGATAAAGTCCGAATCTCCCCCACACACAAACACTGGGTGCCAAGGTCATGGCAGAGTTTTTCATCTGATACCCTCCCAACCCCATCACAAACCATTGGCATAAACATGATCATCAATCTTTTTTTTGTGCAGCCTACTCAGAGTGCATACCAAATTTGACTAGTGTGATAACTTCTCATTCAAATAGCCAGGCTTAAAACTTCAATGTTTACCCGAGGAACAAGTGTTTTTGGTACACAACTGGACCAAATACAATGGGCTGAAGAAGACGGGAATCCCCCCACATCAGTTCAACACGGTGTTGTGGAAGGATAATAACTCTTTATCACACAGTGCCACACAATGAACACTTGTCTCTTGAGCATTTCAGAATATCACTACTATGTAGTGTATTTATTTAATTTTACAGTCAGTCATTTTACTTCATTTGTGTGTGGAGCATAATCATTTGCAAGTAGATGAAACCAGCCTTTATCTACTGATTACACTATAGAAAAATGACACAGGAAGTAGCCTAATTCCAGTCAGTAAATCATAAAAAATAGCTTCTAAAAAAAACAGCAGGTGTGTGATAAGACTATGCTGAACATTACATTTGTTCAGTATACAGTTGAAGTCGGAAGTTTACATGCACCTTAGCCAAATACATTTCAACTCAGTTTTTCACAATTCCTGATATTTAATCCTAGCAAAAATTCCCTGTTTTAGGTCAGTTAGGATCAGCACTTTATTTTAAGAATGTGAAATGTCAGAATAATAGTAGAGAGAAGGATTTATTTCAGCTTTTATTTCTTTCACCACATTCCCAGTGGGTCAGAAGTTTACATACACTCAATTAGTATTTGGTAGCATAGCCTTTAAATTGTTTAACTTGGGTCAAACGTTTCGGGTAGCCTTCTACAAGCTTCCCTCAATAAGTTGGGTGAATTTTGGCCCATTCCTCCTGACAGAGCTGATGTAACTGAGTCAGGCTTGCTCGCACACACTTTTTCAGTTCTGCCCACAAGATTTCTATAGGATCGAGGTCAGGGCTTTGTGATGGCCACTCCAATACCTTGACTTTGTTGTCCTTAAGCCATTTTGCCACAACTTTGGAAGTATGCTTGGGGTCATTGTCCATTTGAAAGACCCATTTGCGACCAAGATTTAACTTCCTGACTGATGTCTTGAGATGTTGCTTCAATATATCCACATCATTTTCCTGCCTCATGATGCCATCTATTTTGTGAAGTGCACCAGTCCCTCCTGCAGCAAAGCACCCACACAACATGATGCTGCCATCCCCGTGCTTCACGGTTGGGATGGTGTTCTTCGACTTGCAAGCCTCCCCCTTTTTCCTCCAAACATTACAATGGTCATTATGGCCAAACAGTTCTATTTTTGTTTCATCAGACCAGAGGACATTTCTCCAAAAAGTACGATCTTTGTCCCCATGTGCAGTTGCAAACCGTAGTCTGGCTTTTTTTAATGGCGGCTTCCTTGCTGAGCGGCCTTTCAGGTTATGTCGATATAGGACTCGTTTTACTGTGGATAAAGATACTTTTGTACCTGTTTCCTCCAGCATCTTCACAGGGTCCTTTGCTATTGTTCTGGGATTGATTTGCACTTTTCACACCAAAGTACGTTCATCTCTAGGAGACACAACTCGTCTCCTTTCTGAGCGGTATGATGGCTGCGTGGTCCCATGGTGTTTATACTTGCGTACTATTGTTTGTACAGATGAACGTGATACCTTCAGGCGTTTGGAAATTGCTCCCAAGGATGAACCAGACTTGTGGAGGTCTACAATGTTTTTTCTGAGGTCTTGGTTGATTTCTTTTGATTTCCCCATGATGTCGAGCAAAGAGGCACTGAGTTTGAAGGTAGGCCTTGAAATACATCCACAGGTACCTCCAATTGACTCAAATGATGTCAATTAGCCTATCAGAAGCTTCTAAAGCCATAACATGATTTTCTGGAATTTTCCGAACTGTAAAGGCACAGTAAACTTAGTGTATGTAAAATTCTGACCCACTGGAATTGTGATAGATGTCCTAACCGACTTGCCAAAACTATAGTTTGTTGACCAGAAATTTGTGGAGTGGTTGAAAAACGAGTTTTAATGACTCCAACCCACGTGTATGGTGACTTCCGACTTCAATTGTATACGTTCAACTTTTTTTACCAGTTTCGAAAAAAAGATGAATGGCATTTTGTGCGTACCATCCATGCAATTTCCAGATGATTATGATTATGATTATTCCAGATGTTGGTTTATGAGATGTTCTTTTTGGTTATTTGTGCAAGATATTGTTCAAACCTCCGAAAGCTTGCTGAAGAGGGACTTGCAAAATGGCTTAACTATAATATAATGGGATCCCAATCAGAACAACTTATTCGATCGAAGTAGAGTTCCCCAAGGATCAGGCCCCAGCTAGTCTGTCCTTGGTCATGAGTTCTTGAAGAGACATGATAGAGACATGACGGGTTCCTGTGCTAAGATGTTTGGGAACAACTGCATCAGGGTGTTTGCTCTGGCGTGCTCAGCATAACTGTACAGTACACCTCTTATGTGGTGCTCAGGCCTCTGGGCCAGTCTAGATGACCGAGTTGTTTTTGTTCCTGCGGCCAAGGTTGCGGCTGCCTCTGTTGTTCCTCCTCCAGCAGACGCAGCAGACAATGAGACTGGTGATGATGGCGGTGCAGACCACCGCGATGATAATGATCTGTGTGTTCCTGGACACACCCTCTCCGTTCCCCTGCCCACTGCTGGTGTCCTCCCCCTGCTCCTGGGTGGGCGTGGGCGTGGCCTCTGCAGCAGGGGGGGGGGTGCTCCTCTTGGGAGCTGGGGTGTGGGGCTTCCTCCTCTTCTCTGTCGGGGTGATATCAGGGACGGCGGTCGGAGTGGACAACGTCAGCTCCTCGTCAGTCAGTTCGGCTATGCTGTCACCGCTTAAGACAGAGGGCGTGAGGCACACCACAGTACTGAGGTTAGTCTTGGTGGGGTTCTGTGTCAGCCAGTCCCGCAGTGGCACGATGTCCTGGTCACACTTCCAGGGATTTTCAGCGAGCAGCACCTCATTGGCCACCGTGAGGGTGCTGAGGAGCTCTGAGGGCAGGTTGAGGAGGGAGTTGTTGTGGAGGTCCAGCTGGCCAAGGTGGGAGTGGCCCTGGAGAAGCCTGGCAGGAAGGGAGTGGATGTAATTGTGCTCCAGGGAGATGTTTACCAGCTTATGCTGCCCCTGGAAGGTGCCTTCCTGCAGGCTGGTGAGGAGGTTGGTGTGTAGGGACACTTCCCCCAGCTCTGCCAGCCCACTGAAGGCCCCGGGAGACACAGAGCTGATCTGGTTCCGGCTCAGTACCAGCAGACGCAGCTGGGTCAGGTTGCTGAAGGTGTGGTCCTCCAGGTGGGTCAGCCGGTTGTCATACAGCCACAGCTCCCTCACGGCCATGGGGCCGAACACTCCTGGGGACAAACTCTGGAGCTCGTTCTCATACAGGGAGATCTGGGCCAGGTTAGGGAGGTTGAGGAGAATCCCCTCTGGGAGGGAAGATAGCCGGTTGCTGGAGAGATAAAGCTTCTTTAGCCTCTGCAGCTGGGAGAACAGGTTAGCGGGGAGATGAGTGATGGCATTATCCTGCAGAGAGAGCTCCTCCAGGCTTACCAGGTCATCAAACGCTCCAGCAGGGATCTCCCTGAGAGTGTTCCGGTTCAGACGCAGGGATTTGATCTTGCTCAGGCCTCTGAAGGTGTCCCTGTAGAGTTGGTTGATGCCGTTCCTGGCCAGGGTGAGATGCTCCAGCTGAGTGACAGAGCGAAAGGCCTTCTCTGGTACAGACGTGATGAGGTTCTTGCTGAAGTCTAGGGTCCTCAGAGCAGCGAGGGAGTAAAGCCAGGCGGGGCGAAGCACCAGGAGCTTGTTGCCGCTCAGAGTCAGAGATTCCAGCTTCACCAGATTTAGAAACAGGGCCTCAGGCAGGTCATTCAGCTCAGTGCCTGTGAAGCCCAGGGCACCCAAGTTATGGGTGAGGTCAAAGGTGCCAGGGAATACTTCTCTGATCCCAGTGTCTTTGACCACAAAGATGCCAAGGGCCTCGGCAAAACCAGCCAAGTCATCAGGTTTGAGAGCGGTGATGTTGGTGTTGGAGATGTAGAAGGTGGTAGTGGAACCGGGCACTGAGGAGGGAAACTCTGTGATTGACCTGCCATGGCAAAGGATTTTGTTGTCTTTGCACTGGCATCCATCTGGGCACGCTCCAAGAACTCCACTGATGGCAAGGAGGAGGAGAAAGATGAGGAGGTCGATTGGCAGGTCCATTGATGCTCCTAGAAAAGATCAAAAGAGTGGTTACCCACTGGGCACAAACTGGTTGAATCAACATGGTTTCCACGTCATTTCAATGAAATGACATTAAACCAACCTGGAGTAGACGTTGAATTCACATCTGTGCCCAGTGGGTAGCTTTATTTGATGCCATGCACACCCAAACAACATGTCAAGTTTATAAAGCAATATGTGCGACACTGAATAAAAAAATCCACATTACAATAAGACCTAATAAATAAAATTCAAGTGAGGTTAAAAAATGTATTAGACAAATACGGCTGCATCATCAATTCTTTAAATTGGGTCTTGTTAAATTGGGATCATGTGGATATAACACGCATGGGAGGGTGCGAGCTAAATAGACCATTAAATGGGCTACATTTAGCATCTCCCGTTTAAGTACTGGAATCAGTCCATCTGTTGACGTAATAGTACTTAATCGTTAAGTTAATGGCTTAATGGGACTGTTAACTTAATAGTAGCAAAAATTAACAACTTTCTGTTCAAATGAGGGTAAACCGAAAATACTGCCAGAATGTGATGTTCTGGTTTTCATGAGATTTTTTTCTTTGATTGGATCCACAATGGCTAGGCTATTATATCTAGGAAATTCCCAGAGTCTAAAGTTAGAAAGACTAATTTCTCACCCGACATTCTTACCAAATTATGCCTACACTCAGTACCATCTGAACAGACATACTAGTTCACCAGCCTAACACCAGCTTAAAGGTCTGGCATGGAAGGCTAGGGCCTACATTTTTTACAAATATTTTTTTGTCTGTTTAGCAAACACTCCTATCCAGAGCTACTCACAGTAAATACTTCAAGTAAGCTGAAGGAAGGTGAAATAACCAAGTATTGTGAGGAAAAACCTGTGCACTTGTGACATGTTACTCTCTTACAAAAAAAGGTGCTATCTAGAACCAAAAAGGCTTCTTCGGCTGTCCCCATAAGATAACCCTTTTAAGAACCCCCTTTGGTTCCAGGTAGAACCATTTTGGGTTCCACATAGAAGCCTTTCCACAGAGGGTTCTACATGGAATCAATAATAGTTTTCCCTGGAACCAAAAACAGTTATCCTATGGGGACAGCTGCAGAACCCTTTTGGAACTATTTTTTCTACAGTGCCTTCAGAAAATATTCACACCCCTTGACTTTTTCCACATTTTGTTGTGTTACAGCCTGAATTTAAAATGGATTAAATTGAGATTTTGTGTCACTGGCCTACACACAATACCCCATAATGTCAAAGTGGACTTATAGTTTTAGAAATGTTTACAAATTAATTAATAATAAAAATTCTGAAATGTCTTGAGTCAATAAGTATTCAACTCCTTTGTTATGGCAAGACTAAATAAGTTCATGAGTAAAAATGTGTTTAACAAATCACATAATAAGTTGCATGGACTCTCTTTGTGTGCAATATTTTTGAATGACTACATCATCTCTGTAACTGTCATATACAATTACAGTATACAGTGCCTTCAGAAAGTATTCAGACCCCTTAACTTTTTCCACATTTTGTTACCTTACAGCCTTATTAAAAAATATATATATATTATTCTCAGCGATGACAAAGCGAAAACAGGTTTTTAGAATTTTGGGCAAATTTCTAAAGCATACCAAACAGAAATACCTTATTTACTTAAGACCCTTTGCTATGAGACTCCAAAATGGAGCTCGGGTGCATCCTATCTCCATTGATCATCCTTCACATGTTTCTACAACTTGATTGGAGTCCACCTGTGGTAAATTCAATTGATTGGACATGATAAGAACAACTGTGGGACCTGTCTATATAATAATCAACAATCAACTTGACAGAGCTTGAATTCTTTTAAAGAATAATGTGCAAATATTGTACATTCTAGGTGTGCACAGCTCTTAGAGACTTACTCAAAAAGACTCACAGCTGTAATCACTGTAATCACTGTAATCACATAGGATGCCAGCTTTGCAACTAGTAAGTTAGTCAAATTTCTGCCCTGCTATAGCTGCTCCGGTCAACGGTAAGTGCTGTTATTGTGAAATGGAAATGTCTAGGAGCAACAACAGCTCAGCCACGAATTTGCTCAAAGAACGGCAACCTCTGAGTGCTGAAGCGCGTAGCACGTAAAAATTGTCTGTCCACAGTTGCGACACTCGAAATCCAAACTGCCTCTGGAAGCAGCGTCAGCACAAGAACTGTTCGTTGGGAGCTTCATGAAATGGGTTTCCATGGCCGAACAGCCGCACACAAGCCTAAGATCACCATGCGCAAAGCCAAGCATCGTCTGGAGTGGTGTAAAGCTCGCCGCCATTGGACTCTGGAGCAGTGAAAACGTGTTCTCTGGGGTGATGAATCACACTTCACCATCTGGCAGTCTGACGGACGAATCTGGGTTTGGCAGATGCCAGGAGAACGCTACCTGCCCAAATGCATAGTGGCAACTGTGAAGTTTGGTGGATGAGGAATAATGGTCTGGGGCTGTTTTTCATAGTTCGGACTAGGCGCCTTAGTTCCAGTGAAGGGAAATCTTAACGCTACAGCACACAATGACATTCTAGACGATTCTGTACTTCTAACTTTGTGGCAAGAAGTTTGGGGAAGGCTCTTTCCTGTTTCAGCATGACAATGCCCCTGTGCACAAAGCGAGGTCCATACAGAAATGGTTTGTCGAGATCGATGTGGAAGAACTTGACTTGCCTGCACAGAGCCCTGGCCTCAACCCCATCGAACACCTTTGGGATTCACTGGAACGGCGACTGCGAGGCAGACCTAATAACGCAACAACAGTACCCGACCTCACTAATGCTCTTGTGGCTGAATGGAAACAAGTCCCCGCAGCAATGTTCCAACATCTAGTGGAAGGCCTTCCCAGAAGCGTGGAGGCTGTTATCGCAGCAAAGGGGGGACCAACTCCATATAAATGCCCATGATTATGGAATGAGATGTTCGACGAGCAGGTGTCCACATACTTTTGGTCACGTGGAGTATTTAATTTTCAATAAGTTAGCTAAAACGTATAAAAACATTATGGGGTATTGTGTGTAGATGGGTGAGAATTTTTTATATATTTTTATCCATTTTGAATTCAGGCTGTAACAACAAAATGTTGAGTAAGTCAAGAGGCGTGAATACTTCCTGAAGGCACTGCAAGAGTGTAGTAATTGAATCAAAGTTTCAAAGTAGCAGTATAAGAAGTGCAAAATTCCACATAAAATATAATACTTTTAAGTGTGGCTTAATTCACCACCACAAGTGTTCTAGGCAGAGGATAGCCACAGCATTAGCATACAGGGCGACTGCAGCATTCTGGGGCTTAGGACTGTTTGGACTGTTTGTAATGGCAGAGGAAGCAGCATATACAAAGCTCTGCGAATATTATTGTCGGTTTGGTTCCCTCTCCATATAGACCCTGGTCCATTATTGAAGTCAAATGGCAGCGGAATGTGATTTTAAAGTGCAGATGGAGTGTTTCAAAGACCAGCGTGTTTGTCCTTCCATTGAACACAGCCACAGAGGAATTGGGTTTTATTTTTACATCAAAGAAGAAGGAACATAAAACCGTTCCTGGAGTTTCCCAGATGTTACCCATTTCAATAGATTTTGTGTTCGGTCAGTATGTAGCCTATTTGCTTTGAGTTTCTCTCTATAAAGTAGAAATAACATAGCCTATTTCCTGTTTCTTATCAAAATATTGGTATCATACCATTTGGATTAGGTTTGAATGATTTTTGTGTTAGGTTGCATGTTGCTCATCATAACCATAGCAACCTGTGGGTGTGTGTGTAACACGCTGCTTCCCCTGTGGATACATGACAACCACCGCATTTAAAATGTTATTGGTAGTCCAAATAGGTCCGTATTGACTATAGCAGCAGTATATAGTGCTTTTGGAAAGTATTCAGACCCCTTGACTTTTTCCACATTTTGTTATGTTACAGCCTTATTCTAAAATATTTTTTCCCCTCTCATCAATCTACACACAGTACTCCATAATGAGTAGTACCAGTCAAAAGTTCAGACACCTACTCATTCAAGGGTTTTTCTTTATTTTTACTATTTTCCACATTAAAGAATAATAGTGAAGACATCAAAACTATGAAATAACACATATGGAATCATGTAGTAACCAAAAAAGGGTTAAACAAATCATAAAATATTTGAGATTCTTCAAAGTAGCCACCTTTTTGCCTTGATGACAACTTTGCACACTCTTGGCATTCTCTCAACCAGCTTCACCTGGAATTCTTTTCCAACAGTCTTGCAGGAGTTCCCACATATGCACTTGTTGGCTGCTTTTCCTTCACTCTGCGGTCCAACTCATCCCAAACCATCTCAATTGGGTTGAGGTTGGGTGATTGCGGAGGCCAGGTCATCTGATGCAGCACTCCATCACTCTCCTTCTTGGTCAAATAACCCTTACATAGCCTGGAGGTGTTTTGGGTCATTGTCCTGTTGAAAAACAAATGATAGTTCCACTAAGCGCAAATCAGATGGGATGGCGTATGGCTGCAGAATGCTGTGGTAGCCATGCTGGTTAAGTGTGCCTTGAATTCTAAATGAATCACCAACAGTGTCACCAGCAAAGCACCCCACACCATAACACCTCCTCCTCCATGCTTCATGGTGGGAACTACACATGCGGAGATCATCCGTTCACCTTCTCTGTCTCACAAAGATACGGTGGTTGGAACCAAAAACCTCTCATTTGGACTCATCAGACCAAAGGACAGATTTCCACCGGTCTAATGTCTATTGCTCGTGTTTCTTGGCTCAAGCAAGTCTCTTCTTCTTATTGGTGTCCTTCTGTAGGGGTTTCTTTGTAGCAATTCAACCATGAAGGCCTGATTCATGCAGTCTCCTCTGAACAGTTGATGAACTCTGTGAAGCATTTATTTCTTCATTCAAAGACTTAATCATGGACACTCTTACTTACAGTTGTGGCTGCTTTGTGATTCATTGTTGTCTCTACCTTCTTGCCTTTTGTGCTGTTGTCTGTGCCCAATAATGTTTGTACCATGTTTTGTGCTGCTACCATGTTGTGTTGCTACCATGTTGTTGTTATGTTGTGTTGCTACCATGCTGTGTTGTCATCGGTCTCTCTTTATATAGTGTTTTGTCTCTCTTGTTGTGATGTGTGTTTTGTCCTATATTTATATTGTATTTTTTTATTTTTAATCCCAGGCCCCCGTCCCCGCAGGAGGCCTTTTGCCTTTTGGTAGGCCGTCATTGTAAATAAGAATTTGTTCTTAACTAACTTGCCAAGTTAAATAAAGGTTAAATAGATAACAAATTTGGGCTGCAATCTGAGGTAAATTTAACTCTACTGAACGTATCCTCTGCAGCAGAGGTAACTCTGGGTCTTCCTTTCCTGTGGCGATCCTCATGAGACAGTTTCATCATAGCGCTTGATGGTTTTTTGGCACATGAACAAATTTTCAAAGCTGCAGATTATAGACTGTCGTTTCTCTTTGCTTATTTAAGCTGTTCTTGCCATAATATGGAATTGGTATTTTACCAAATAGGGCTATTTTCTGTATACCACCCCTACCATGTCAGAACACAACTGATTGGCTAAAACGAGTTGAGAAGGAAAGAAATTCCACAAATGACCTTTTAACAAGGCACCCCTTTTTATTGAAATGCATTCCAGGTGACTACCTCATGAAGCTGGTTGAGGGAATGCCAATAGTGTGCAAAGCAGTCATCAAGGCAAAGGGTGGCTACTTTGAAGAATCTCAAAAATAAAATATATTTTGATGTCTTCACTATTATTCTACAATGTAGAAAATTGTAAAAGTAAAGAAAAACCATGAATGAGTAGGTGTGTCCAAACTTTTGACTGGTAATATGTAATATATATATATATATATATATATATATATATATATATATATATATATATATATATATACTGTACAGTTGAAGTCGGAAGTTTACATACACTTACTCGTTTTTCAACCACTCCACAAATTTCTTGTTAAACTTCATTTTGGCAAGTCGGTTAGGACATCTACATTGTGAATGACACAATACATTTTTCCAACAATTGTTTACAGACAGATTATTTAAATTATAATTCACTGTATCACAATTCCAGTGGGTCAGAAATTTACATACACTAAGTTGACTGTGCCTTCAAACAGCTTGGAAAATTCCAGAAAATGATGTCATGGCTTTAGAAGCTTCTGATTGACATCATTTGAGTCAATTGGAGGTGTACCTGTGGATGTATTTCAAGGCCTACCTTCAAACTCAGTGCCTCTTTGCTTGACATCATGGGGAAATCAAAAGAAATCAGCCAAGACCTCAGATAAAAAACTGTAGACCTCCACAAGTCTGGTTCATCCTTGGGAGCAATTTCCAAACGCCTGAAGGTACCACGTTCATCTGTACAAACAATAGTACGCAAGTATAAACACCATAGGACCACGCAGCCGTCATACCGCTCAGGAAGGAGACGAGTTCTGTCTCCTAGCGATGAACGTACTTTGGTGCGAAAAGTGCAAATCAATCCCAGAACAACAGCAAAGGACCTTGTGAAGATGCTGGAGGAAACAGGTACAATAATATCTATATCCACAGTAAAACGAGTCCTATATCGACATAACCTGAAAGGCCGCTCAGCAAGGAAGAAGCCACGGCTCCAAAACCGCCATAAAAAAAGCCAGACTACGGTTTTCAACTGCACATGGGGACAAAGATTGTACTTTTTGGAGAAATGTCCTCTGGTCTGATGAAACAAAAATAGAACTGTTTGTCCATAACAACCATTGTTATGTTTGGAGGAAAAAGGGGGAGGCTTGCAAGTCGAAGAACACCATCCCAACCGTGAAGCACGGGGGTGGCAGCATCATGTTGTGGGGGTGCTTTGCTGCAGGAGGGACTGGTGCACTTCACAAAATAGGTAGCATCATGAGGCAGGAAAATTATGTGGATATATTGAAGCAGCATCTCAAGACATCAGTCAGGAAGTTAAAGCTTGGTCGCAAATGGGTCTTCCAAATGGACAATGACCCCAAGCATACTTCCAAAGTTGTGGCAAAATGGCTTAAGCACAACAAAGTCAAGGTATTGGAGTGGCCATCACAAAGCCCTGACATCAATCCTATAGAAAATGTGTGGGCAGAACTGAAAAAGCATGTGCGAGCAAGGAGGCCTACAAATCTGACTCAGTTACACCAGCTCTGTCAGGAGGAATGGGCCAAAATTCACCCAGCTTGTGGAAGGCTACCCGAAACGTTTGACCCAAGTTAAACAATTTAAAGGCAATGCTACCAAATACTAATTGAGTGTATGTAAACGTCTGACCCACTGGGAATGTGATGAAAGAAAGAAATAAAAGCTGAAATAAATAATTCTATCTACTATTATTATGAGATTTCACATTCATAAAATAAAGTGGTGATCCTAACTGACCTAAGACAGGGAATTTTTACTCAGATTAAATGTCAGGAATTGTGAAAAACTGAGTTTAAATGTATTTGGCTCAGGTGTATGTAAACTTCCGATTTCAACTGTGTGTGTGTATATATACAGTATATCTATCTATCTATCTATCTATCTATCTATCTATCTATCTATCTATCTATCTATCTATCTATCTATCTATCTATCTATCTATATATATATATATATATATATATATTTGTTTTTTACATAAGTATTCAGACCCTTTGCTATGAGACCTGAAATTGAGCTCAGGTCCATCCTGTTTCCATCGATCATCCTGTTTCCAGATGTTTCTACAACTTGATTGGAGTCCACCTGTGGTAAATTAAATTGATTAGACATGAGATGGAAAGGCTCACACCTGTCTATATAAGGTCCCACAGTTGACAGTGCATGTCAGAGCAAAAACCAAGGAATTGTTCGTAGAGCTCCGAGACAGGATTGTGTCGAGGCACAGATCTGGGGAAGGGTACCAAAATATTTCTGCAGCATTGAAGGTCCCCAAGAACATAGTAGCCTCCTCCATACTCTAAGACTCTTCCTAGAGCTGGCTGCCTGGCCAAACTGAGCAATCGGGTAGAAGAGCCTTGGTCAGGGAGGTGACCAAGAACCCGATGGTCACTCTGAACGAGCTCCAGAGTTCCTCTGTGGAGATGGGATAACCTTCCAGAAGGACAACCATCTCTGCAGCACTCCACCAATCAGGCCTTTATGGTAGATTGGCCAGACAGAAGACACTCATTAGTAAAAGGCACATTACATCCTGCTTGGAGTTTGCCTAAAGGCAAATTCTCTTGTCTGATGAATCCAAGATTGAACTCTTTAGCCTGAATGCCAAGCGTCACACCTGGAGGAAACCTGGCACCATCCCTACGGTGAAGCATGCTGGTGGCAGCATCATGTTGTGGGTATGTTTTTCAGTGGGAGACTAGTCAGGATCTAGGGAAAGATGATCGGAGAAAAGTACAGAGATCCTTGATGAAAAACTACTCCAGAGAGCTCAGAACCTCAGACTGGGGCGAAGGTTCACCTTCCAAACAGGACAACAACCCAAAGCACACAGCCAACACAAGGCAGGAGTGGGACAAGTCTCTGAATGTTCTTGAGTGGCCCTGACTTGAACCCGATCGAATATCCTCTGGAGAGACCTGAAAATAGCTGGCAGCGACGCTCCCCATCCAACCTGACAGAGCTTGAGAGGATCTGCAGAGAGGAATGGGAGAAACTCCCCAAATACAGGTGTGCCGAGCTTGTAGCGTCATACCTAAGACTCGAAGCTGTAATCATTGCCAAAGGTGCATCAACAATGTACTGAGCAAAGGGTCTCAATTCTTATGTAAATGTAATATTTAAGTTTTTGTTGATTTTTGCAAATTTGTTTAAAAAAACGTCCTTTTTGTCATTATTGGGGATTGTGTGTAGTTTGATGAGGGGGGAAAAACGATTTAATCCATGTTAGGCTAACATAACAAAATGTGGAAAAAGTCAAGGGGTCTGAATACTTTCCTAATGCACTGTAATTACAGAATAGTTACTTGCTCAGATGTTTCCTCTTAGGAAATTGTAGTTGAATGTTATTCTACCGCTGTTCCCCTCTAAGTGTTGGGAGTGAAGACATAGCCGATATGACTGAACAGCACCATTGGCAAACATGCCTCTTCTGACTCCTCAGCAAAATACAAATTCATAAGGTCCCTATTTGAATGGCCGCTTACATTTAAACTGTCTCCTCTCTGATATAATCAGTCCCAGTCTCACCAAACCACAGTCTGGACTGGGCTGGAACAGTTTACATCGTAAAACATTTCCAGTTCACCATTGATTGCTGTGATTTTTTTCTCTCTCCCCATTTCCTGGACTTAAACATCAGCACTTTGCCAGTCACAAAATATATATCCAGCAAATTAGAGGGTGAGTATATGGGGAGAGTTGCATAGACTAACAATATCACAAAGGTAATATAAAATGACATGAGACGATTTTTTGCAATGAATCCTGAAAAAAAATTGGTTACGGGTTGAAAGAGGAGCGTTTTAGCTCTCTTCAAAGCACATTTCTGTTCTTCCCCACATAATTTGCACACAGTAAGACCAAATAATACGGTTAAATCATCGTTTCAGAAAACCACGCTCCTACAGTCGTCTACTTTATAATCGGTATAGTTTTGTCTTGCTTGGACAATTAAAACTTCACAATAAAGTAGACGACCTCACTTGATAACAATTTGTTTTAATAATAATTACAGTTTTGACCATCTCTTTCTCATATGAGCAAAAAAGCCATTTCAATAGAATAAATACGATTAGGAATCTCCAGGTCAACCAGTGCACTGCTAACTATTGTAAAACAAGATGCTATAGGCTATATGGTAGAGCGGAGCTTACCTTGTACAGTACTTGGCAGTTGAGTGAACGGAGAAATGAGTTGGAGGGGAGTGTCTGCTATCTTTTATCCTCTCTTGTCACTGTGCTCCCTCTTCAGAAATGTCACATATGAATTAATTCGAGATTCCAGTTTCTTCCAGAACCACACATCCTCACATTGTTCAGCTCTTTGTCATCACGTTCATCATCCTCAATCAATCTTTTCCCCCTGTGCCCTTGAAACTTTCAGGTCATGTACTGAAGCTTGCTTGCACCGCCTTTGCTCTGTCTGTTTCTCTTTCTCACATACACACGCATTTTTGGGAAGTATGGTGGGGGGATTGTGTGAGGGGAAAGCCCCACCCTTTCTGCAAAAGGACTGGATTTGTGTGAGGGTGTGCTTGGGACTACTTGCCTTTGAGCGTGTTTGAATGTCTCCATGTGTGGAATTGTGGCATCCATGTGGGGGGGGGGGATGTGTTTTGATCAACAGTATTTGTGTATACGATTGTTGAGAATTTAGTGGAAGGGGGGTTTACTGTGTGTGCATGGGACTTTGTAGTTGTGCATGAGTAAGTCGGCGTGTGTTTTAGGCGTTGACATGCTGACAGTGGGCTTTCAGTTGGGGTGGAGGGGCTGCCCAATGCACTGATGACCAAAAGCCTGATCATGGAGGTGGAAGGGGAGGGGCTGGGGTTCTCATGCATGGCTCAGAGGCATACAGCACTAGGGATCAAACCTTTCAGATAATAACTAACTTATGATGGAGAACCAGGGGTATTCACTTCTTCTATTCCAAGATTCCAAAGAAACTTCAATCTTCTGCAGAAAAACAATTTTAGCTCAGTACAGGTAAAGTGGCAATCATCTGCTCTCAATTAGACCCAAAGAAAGGTTGTACGTTAACTTGTTATTCTGATTAACATTCCTCTCTGTTGCTGTAAAAGGGAAATCCGTCTGTTTTACGACTCCTACGCAGACCAAGGGCACGGATACCCCCCCTACACCCTAAACAAGATAGCATGGGTGGAGTTAACGTATATCTCAGCCTAGCAGCAGCGAGAACATGTGCTTAATGTGACCAGCGTGGTCAAAATACAGATGTAGCTGATTACCATTAAGGAACATGCAAAATAAAGGGCGGGTCCTTGTCTTTTGCACAGGGTGTTTTTGCAGGGAAGTTGTATTAGTCAAGAAGAGCAATAGGCCAACTTATGTAGGTAATGGGTTGTGCAAGGTTTACACAGACAGACGTTTGTGTAGGTCCTGATACATTATCATTAGTGCTAGCCTAATTTTGGTCCGATTTTTGGCTACTGCTAAAATGCTGTGCACAGACAATTTTGGGGGGATACCCTTTTGTGAATTGAAATGTTTGGATTGGCCAGTTTACAATGACTTCTATTCACTGAAAGTATTCTGACGAATCAAACTCGGACCCTAACCTATGATGGCTGTTTTTAAGGCACAGTCCTCGTGACTTATGACTATGGGTAAAAACCCAGTGTTGCTGTTTCCTGTCCTGTGTTAGATGTGAACTATTCGAGTGTGTGTCAGTGATGTGAATAGTGTGATCTCTGCCCACTGTTATGTGAGTTCAATGTACTGGAAAGGCTTAATCACCGGTCGCCATAGTGATGAACTTGGCTGCTATTCAGCATTTCATTCTCTTTTGTTCATTGATTATATTCAATCACTTGGAATTTGTCATTCATTTTCCAAAGTATTTTGTGTTTGTACTTTTCAGGTTTAATAACCCTTTTAGGGACTTAAATTCTACTTGTACTTACACACTGTTTAAAATGAAGTGTTTTGTAACACTAAAACTAGTGGCAACTAAGCTGCCACCAACGTTAAGGACACAAAACCTTAACTTTGCTGGAGTTTTGAAACACATGGGTGTAAGGGACTTTGGGACAGATTTAAGGTGTTCTGAAACATGACATGGTGTGTTGTAACATCACTTAATCAAGAGTTGTGCAACACATTGCAAGAGACTGGGCGCACTAACCTGGAAAAGGTTGTAAACACTTATGGCAGAATTACATCCCTTCTTCTGTAATTTCCATATACTGTAAATGGAAATACCTCCTCTCATTGTACGTTCCCTGCTCTTATATAATAAACTCCAAAAAGGTCAAATGTACGGTATTATGCTCAAAGAAATGATACGAGAGTATCGTTTTGTGATAATACAAATGAATACGTTTGTCCAGGGTAATTCACGAGTACAACATTTACTTTTTCAAGACGAAGTTTCAAATGCTTTATCTTTTCTTTGCAAATCATCAAATGACGACAAAACATTGACAGGTCTTACATTTTTTTATTGATTAAGACAGTTCAAAGATCTGTAAGGTGTTAATCATATTCTTCTAAATCAAGGGAAATATGGCATTATATTTCAGATTCATGGACAAAAATACAGGCAATGACTACTAATACAAAAATTCAGCCCAGGGCTCAATGCGATACACCAGTCATCCATTAGGCTAATGTACTTGACCCGAGTCTTTATATTCAGAAGATGGTACATGGAAGGTTGTTCAGATGTATTGAATCACAGTACAGTTGAGTTTAACGATATGATTGACAGTTGACAGGTCAGATGGCATTAGTCTGTGATCATTGTCTTGATTCCTTTGGTTAGGTATGGCCAGCCTGTTGGTAACGTAGTATGTATGTTTATCTGCAGGCAAATAATAATAACAAGCAATAATGATCGTGCATGAATGCATAATGAAGTTATTAACTGCTATAATATTCATAAATTGCTATACGAATATACAATTATTAAACATCAATAGCAAAATGCATATACAATTAATGAAGCTTTGTAAATATAGCAACAACAGAACAATATGAATGCCAAAAGTGGGATGCAGTAACATGTGGTGAGGCAGGCCAACGCTAGAGCAGGCTAAATTGGCAGTGGCTATTTAGTGTAAAATATAGCATGTGGTGCAGGCATCAAACAATATATAAAGCTAGTAGGCAAGCCAAACAAAAAAAATACTTGGCATGCAAAAAACAGGCCTCCATTTGCATAAAAACATCTGCATGACGTGTCAGCTAACTACAATGTAGCATTAAGAAAACGAATCAATGAATCAAAATGTCTGTTTGACTTGAACTATAAGCATACAGCAACCATTAGCAGCCGAAATGCTACTCAAAACAAATGCCCTTGTTTAGCAGATCCGACCCGCTTGCTTACAGCTGTACAAGAGTCGGACAGACTTCCTGTGTAGATTAAGACACTGCAGAGCCTGCGTGATATTGCTCGGAAAACGTACCTCAATCCAGGCATGAGAAATGCCTTGTACTCCAAATTGTCCCATTATCCCAACTGTTACGCATAGAAGATTTAACGAATGCTAGTTTTTCCAGAAAACAGTCCTTTTCGTCCTAATATTAGGTAGCCGAAGCAACAGCAGCCATTTAGGAATGGCAGTGTCAACAAATCAGCTCCTTTGTTGTTCAATGCGACATGCCGTTCCACAATGGCTGCTGTGGCTACTAGCTAGCATGAGGATAAAAACAACAGTTTTCAATCTTTTCGGTGTAACAGCTGGGATAAGAGGACAATTCGGAATACAACACATTTCTCATCTCTGAATTGAGGTGCGTTTTCCGAGCCATATCTCGCGCCAGCTCCGGGGTGTCTTAATCTACACAGGAAGCCTGTCTGACCCTAGTGCAGCTATAAGTAGTGATGGGAAACCGAGGCTTTCTTAAGGCTTCGGCGCTTTCACCAAATTGTGCCGAAAAACGGTTAATTACGCAGAGCTTTATTATGTTCACAATGCACATTAGTGACCTCTGCTGGTCAGCAATAAATAGCAGTGTGTGATTATCAGAGATATTTTCCCCCCCATTGTTTTCATTATAGCATCGTGGCACAGCGGTATGTCGTTGGCTTTAGTAGCCTAATCAGTTGGAATACTAGGTTCACATCTTACATCATGCTTGACTATTTTGCAAAAACTTAATCTATGGCACTATTTAGGATGCATAAGACAGAAGCTTATACTATACTATATAAAACAAATTTGAGCAACAGTGCAGAAAGAATACTTTTCTAAATAGTGTGCCTTCAACGGGATTCGACCCGAACCCTCACGTCCATGACTGTTACATAGTTCCCTCGTCTATCTGCTAAGCTACCGGTTAGGTGAAACTTTTTGTACAAAATCCTAACTGTATTTGTATGTACGGTGTCCAGTAGAGGTCAGTGTTTGAAATCAGCTTGGAATCGGAAAAGGCACCGGAACAACGGCGTGATCAGTGGGATCTTGCGTTTGGCAGCATACGGTTTGAAAAAGCACGTGATCAAACAAAGCTTCAGAGGTCATTGATAACGTACTGCTGATAAAGTCATACACGCATCGGCAGACATCTTAGAGGTTAGCTGCTTAGCGATTTCGGCGCATACCTTGGAGCGCCGGTATCAAACGTAACATCACTAGCTGTAAGCAAGTGGGTCAGATCTGCTGGCTAGTTCTTGTTGAGTGAATTCCTTTTCTGTTTCTTTCTTCAATGTAATAACGTTTTGTACTCGCATTGTCATTGACGCATACTTTCTTGGATTATTTTGGAGAGTTTCACCTTAGAGTTTGTTGTGCTCTTTCCTGTATGAGTTCGTGAAGGACCTGAATAAAGGGGAGGTGCCCGCATACTTGCCTGTTTTTATACTTGACCATAGAGTTTGCTTAGAGGGCACACCAGACACGAATGCCCTCTCTCCACCTCCATGCCCCAGACTGGAGGAATTCTAAACAGTAAAGCAGCACAATGTCTGAAGTTCAAATTTTGCCTTTAATCTAAACATTCTGATATGGGGGCCCAAGTTCTTCACACGGTACGTGGCTGTGTGGTTGAGTGGGTAGAATTCACTATTTAATCAGTCTCCTGTTGCTAATCTTTCTAAACAAAGCACAGAAAAAATTAAGATAAGTTGATTTAACATGGACTTTAACATTTTTGAGTTATTATTTTATTGAGTCCATGTTAAGTCTATCGCAAGTCTGAATCGGGCCCGGTGTGCTCAGTATACGAAGGGTGGTTCAGCACAACAGTTTAGTCCTGAAGACTGACTGAGTGGACTAAGACAATGTTTTGACAACATAAAGAGTTGTCATTTTGATTTGTAACGTCATTATAATCTCACAATGGGCCTGGCAACAGTAGCCTATAATTAGTGCCATTGTCTACCCTAGGAAAAGTATTCAATTCCCAGTATTTTCTTACATTTTTTAACTCAAATAAAATCATCCCCAATCAATATTTACGCTATAAACCATTGTCATTTCAAAATCATTTGATTGTATGAGAGACAGTCTGCCAAAACATGCTTTTTGTGTTTAGATGCTGCCTTTTACATGCACTGAAACACCAGAAATGGTTTTCACAAGACAATCTTAACACCAATATTCAAATTGAAGAACCACTTTCTGAATCTCCATTCTGTTTTCAAATACATTCACCGTATTATAACACTGGCATTGGGTTTACATTCAAACACCCTCCAAACACCAGATCTCAGCTTACGTGAACTACTTTTCATGGTTTCACAACACAATGATGGTGTTTTGAGTCTTTCTATTTTAACAGTGTAGTTCTCAAATAGCCTACATGAGAATGATCTGCCATCACAAGAGTAATGGAATAAAACAAATGTTTTATAGGCAACTTTGTACATGGTGATAAATGAATGCCAATGCCTGATACAGTTTTTCATGTGGATGCTTGTTTTTGTTTTGGAAGGAAACATTGCAGTGAACATTTCCAAACGAAAAATGTCTTACTACACTATGATATTGAGAAATGGTGTACTTGAGCTTCCCATTTTTAGGACTGAGATAGGAGCCTCATCGTATCTGTTTCGTAGTGTCCCGTGAGTCAAAAGAAAAGCATCAGCTCACCTACAATACATGAAGCTTAACACCTTGTTTCTGCTTTTTTTCAATGTGTTAATACATTTAAATGACTGCAATTGGTCTTGTGATGTGTGGGGGTCATCCAAAAGTCACCTAATTTTCAGAATTCACACCTGTCGGCCTACCAAGATGTCTCTGAGCAGTTAAATAGTAAGATATCAGTACCTCACTTACATTTTTGTCTCTCTGTAAGTGTGTGTGTGTGTGTGTGTGTGTGTGTGTGTGTGTGTGTGTGTGTGTGTGTGTGTGTGTGTGTGTGTGTGTGTGTGTGTGTGTGTGTGTGTGTGTGTGTGTGTGTGTGTGTGTGTGTGTGTGTGTAATATGCAGGCATATTAGGATCCCTCATAGCTGCTAGTGGGAAAGGCAGGAATAAGATAATCCTATGACATCAGGACATTTTTATTCATGCGGTTAGGCTTACTTTCCCCAGCTGCAGAAACAGTATGACCTCTATCAACTGACACGTTTCTGTCTAACTAATAAGCCACGACAACGTTATTTTCCACTGGTTAGATGTTGCCAATCTTTGTATCGCTGAAAGAATGCATACTGTCACCATATGGCCATTAATTTAAGCATATGCTTTGACTTTACCCTATGATAGAGACTGGCAAATTCCTAGGAGTAATACAAGGTTGCTTAGCTTGTACTCCAGAGGTGAATTTTACCCACTGCTTAGTGGACATATGGTTCACCCAATACAATTGAGAAACTGTTCGCTAGGTCCGTGTAGTCATCAATACCGACATCCGTTATTTTCACAATAATAATAAAAAAGAGCTAGCCTAACTCTATAATGGTCTGGCTCTTTGGACCAATGTTGTGACTGTCCTCTCCCCCTGAGAGGATCATTATTTGGTCCTGTTGTTCAAAGCTTCTACCACTGGGAGGAGACGAGATATGCCTAATGAATAAATCGTCAGCTACACTCTTCTAATACTAAAGAACTTCACACAATGCAGACAACGTTGGCTTGTGCTTTACATTGACAGATTTCCAAGGTTTTGTTCCACTATTCTTTTAAAAACTGTTTCACCACAACGATACTCTCGACACATACTGTGCTGTATCTTCGCATTTGGTGAAGCTACAGTTCATCTGGGTCTTTCTGCTTCCTCTCTGATATGATGGTGTGTTTCCTGTTTGTGAGTATTGCTCCTAGGTCTTCCGTGGCCTGGTGGAGACGGTACATCCCGTACATGGCAGCCAGAATCAGGGCCACGCCTGTGGCCACTAGAAGGATATGGAGAGCCATGAGGAACCCAACGTAAGCCCCATTGGGTGGCAGCGTCCACAGGTAAACCCAGCCCTTTAGGCGGATGTTGTGCACAAACTCGAGCCCGTTCTCAAACACCAGCCTGTCGTGAAAGGGCGGGGATAGGAAATGGACGGGGAGCGATTCAGTGCCCATAGGCTTGAATATATAGTCGTCGTCAAGAATGTCGAGAACGTCGGCGGTCGGTGTAGCAGCTGTTGTGCGCCTCAACCCAGGTGTGGTGAACCTGACACTCTCAGTAGGATTTTCTGTTTGTTGGGTTGATGGAGCCTCGGGTGCAGTAGTTGTGGGTGTGAATTCTACAGCCTCTTGCTCCTCAAGAGCTGTAGTGGAAACGACATGGATGAGTTCAATCGAAGAGCGGGTGGTGCGGCTGCTCGAGGGTGTGGTAACGTCACACTTAAACTCTTCGTCGAGTAGGGAACCAAGTGGGCGGAGAAGTAGAGGGTACGGATTACGACATATCACATCCGTCAGATCACTAACCATGCCTTCATTAAGCTTTATCCAACTTGCAATGTCTCTGATGCCACACCTGCAGTCCCATGGGTTGCCACTCAGAGTAACAACCCTTAAACCCTCTGCAGTAGAGAAGACCTCCCCCGGAAGGGTCCGCAGCTGGTTGTTCTTCAGCTCGATGCTGGCCAAACTGGGGTTGCCCTTAAATATGTCCTCAGAAAGGGAGCGAAGCTTGTTGTCATTCAGGAGCAGAGTGTTCATATTGGCCAGCTTGGAGAAGATATCTGGATGTAGATCCTGGATGTCGTTGGACTTGAGGGAAAGCTTCTGGAGGTTGGGCAGGCAGCAAAAGAGGTCAGGGGGCAGCTCCCTCAGCTTGTTGTTGAGGTGCAGGGAGAGCCTCTCCATCCCGCTCATGTTGGCAAACAGGCTCCAGGGCACGGTGCTGAGGTTGGTGGCATACAGGTAGAATTCCTTCATCCCGGGCATTTGGCCCATCAACTTATCAGGCAGTGACAGCAGAGGGTTTTTGTAGATGGTGAGCTTGGTGAGTTTGGGAAGGTGGTAGAAGCTTTCATTCGGGACGCCCTGGAGCTGGTTGGAGGACATGGTGAGGGTCATGAGGTTGCCTAGGGCCCAGAACACCTCGGGGGGGATGTGGGCGATCTGGTTGTTGTGCAGTTTGAGCTCCAGGAGGTTGGCCAGCTCATCGAAGGCGCCTACCTCCAGCCGCTCTAGCTTGTTGTTGTAGAGCATGAGGAACTGCAACCGCGTCAATGAGTGGAACAAGGTGGGGGGCAGCTGCTGCAGGGAGTTTCTCCCCAAGTTGAGATAGCGCAGGCTACTCAGTCCGTGGAAAACATTGGGGGCGAGGTGAGCGATGGCGTTGTTACTGACGTCCAGTTCGTGCAGGTTGGCCAGACCCTCAAACAACACGGGAGCGATGGACTCCAGACGATTGTCATCCAGATGCAGCTGCTCCAGGCTGACCAAGCGGCTGAACACCCGGGAAGGGAGGCTGGAGAGGGCGTTGGATGACAGCTTGATGGAGAGGAGCTGCGGGGCCACATGGAAGGCCTCAGGGTGGATGGTGTCCAGAGGGCTTTGGCTGATGCCTAAACGCAGCATAAGGGGCAACATGGCCAGACTCTGTTCGTTCAGAACCTTCATGTTGGTGCCATTCAGCTGAAGTAGGTACATGTTGGTGGGCATGCCTTTGGGCACGTCCCTGATGTTGCCCACACATTTGACGGCCCCCTCTAGGTTGCACATGCAGCTGCTAGGGCAGACCATGCTGTCGGTGAGCAAAGGCTGGACCAGGAGAAAGAGTAATACGCTCCACATGGTGCCTATTGAAGGGAAAAATGTGTTAAGATCAAAATCTGCTGATCATCAATATTAGGCTAGTACTGTATATGACAAGTTGCTAGATTAAAGGTGAAGCTCAGTGTTTTCCAACTTCTTGTTAGATGGTTCCTCACCTTGAAAGTAGTCTATGGGCCAAAAAACATTGCTTGGTTGCCCCTATTAGTGGTGCGTGGGTCAGCTGTATAAAAAAAATACGGGAAATATGTTCTGTAAAAAAGATTCTAAAAATGACTTCAGTTTGACCGGTTGTGAGGAAATAGAAAGCTGTGAAAACGACCCAACATTTTTCTGATAAGATTTCAATTTGGCTCGGATGCATATTTTATGTGGTTGAAATACTATCGGTTTTTATGATGCTGATAAAGATACCGTCTGTAGAGGTGCTATCTAACTGCGCATTCACATTCTCTCAAGATGCTGAAAGAAAGAAATCCTATTTCTCCACTCCTATTCCCGAGTCAAAATTTAGCCTACATTTGGTGTATAATTTTACTGCAAGAAGTGCTTAATTCTTCAGGAGTTAACATTATGGTTATGTGAGAGGTGTTGTGGAAAATATTGAGTCAAATATTTGCACAGATACCGGAACCTGTAGATTCAGTTAGACTTTATTACAAAGTAACAGAGCCGAGCAATTTTATGGAACAGCTGAATTCTCTTATCACAGAGCCCTGCCTTTATAGTATTCCGTCTTTGCATAACGTATAGAATCCCCTCCCTCTATATGAAAATAACTTCCCTTGACCTTTCTCCACCATTATCTTTCCGTCTCAGTTCTTGCTTGTTAACGCCCACATCTGACGCTGTCTAGGTTATAATGGTGGCGGGGCCCTGGTCATATATGTTCCATTCCTTTATATAGCCATTCTGTCTCAGCACTTCAAAGTGGACAGTCTAGATGCTGCTAATAATGGAAACGTTATCATAGTGATGAGTTTTGCTCCCAGAGAGGTTACATTTTAAGTCATTTAGCAGATGCTCTTATCCAGAGCGACTTACAAGTACATACATTCATACTTTTTTTTGTACTGGCCCCCCGTGGGAATCGAACCCACAACCCTGGCGTTGCAAGCGCCATGCTCTACCAACTGAGCCACACGGGGCTCTAGATTATAGATTATAGGTTATAGATTTCAGTTTCAATTCAACCCGTCTGAACAGTAGGCTACAGTTCCCTAGGCGTGACATCTTGTGACTGTCGAATTTCTATAGCACCTCACAATCATCCATCATCCTCTTTTACCATTTCACCAATTCTTTCCCAAACAGTACTTTTCAGGCCCTCCCTTCTCTTTATCTTCAACTCTCCATTTCGCAGCTTTTCTCTTATTGAATTAAACTCGACATTGTCCTTTTTTTTTTTGCCTGTTCCCAAAAGCATTTGGCGATTGGCGTGTAAGCTACTTGGCGCCTGTACAGTTAGGCCCTGAAGCTTAGGCTTACGCACTAATGCCAGATAGCCTAAAATAATTCAATAAAATCCTCAATGTAGCCTATAAATATAAACTGCACAAGAATGATACGTTTATGGACTTGAGGCATTTTTTTCTCTCTTTATTTAACCAAACAAATAATCAATGCACAGTACTAGAGTTTCTGTACTTTATAATAAACAGAAAAGGAATGCAGTAGTAGACTGATGCAATGAATTCTGCCTACCTTTCAAACGAGACGCACCACAGCAGACTTGTTGTGTTGCTCTTGTTCCTTATATGCCTGGTAATTGAGAGACTTAATAGGATGCGTCTCCATTTCCGTATAATTTATCTTAGCAGGATGCTCAGACCACATGCAAGCCCGTGTTCCGGTCAACAGGCCGCTGAACATGGCGAGATAAGACCCACATTACAATATATCAGTTATAGACTGGACGGTTGCCAATGCTGCTGCTTCCTGTTCCCCGTAACATTCTCATGGAGTAGGTTTAAATGGTTTTCTCTGTTCTATTTTGGTGTGCTTGCGTGCATTTGTGTATGGTTGCGAGCTTAGCTGTTTGTCTGCGTTTTTTGTTTTGATTAGGCCATGAGTGATGAATAATTCACCCTATCCTGTTGTAGTCAGGTCTACACTTCTACCGCTTCAGGTAAGTCAGTGGTGCTTCATAGCCACACGTTTCTCTCCAATATTCCATTGTGGTTTTCAGACAGGGCAGCTGATTGCACAGGCTTACTGGTTTCTCAGATGTCCCTCCACTCCCATCTATCTCTCTGTAGGGTTCAGAGAGCCCTATCATTGGTGCAACTGCCCAATGTTCAGACCTAGCCAATGACTCGGCTCCCAAATGCACCACCAAAGTGACAATGAGGGAAGAGAGGCAGAGACCATGGCAGAAAAACAAAGTCATGGGCAGAGCAATAATTCTCAGCTGAGCCAAAATTGTAGAACTGTAAATTACATAGTTTTACCACGACTAAAACAAAACTGGTAAAATGTAATTAAAACAATACATTTTTGGTGCAAGATTGAATAGCCTAAATAATATGTATTATTTACATAACAATGTGTAAATAATACTGTATTTAAGGTGGTAATCAGCAGTTGAGACAATAACAAAGTGTCCTCACCGCCCCTGTCTCTGTAAAAAAAGCTGAGGGATGGAGTTGGAGAAATGTAACCACTCTCAAATTCATACAGATGTAGGATCTTCATTTGGTCACTCTTTTGCTCATGAGGATGTTACTGCACTGGCTCAAACTGGCTCAAATTAAGATCCTACATCTGTAGACAGAGGTATGGATGCAAGGACTGACCATCCATGATATCAAAATGATAGTTTTAACCATGTTTTGAGGCTATACAGGTACCCCCCCAAAAATGTACTTATAAGGCGTGTGCACCTCAATGGACTTTCTCACTCTCATACTGGACACGATTATTGCCAGATCTTGTCTTTGCGACTGAGTCGTAAAGGTGTTTCATTCAGGCAAAAGATATAGCCTAAAGATAGCCAAACATTTCCAAAACAGCCCTGGTCCTTACATTTCACATTTTTGTCATTTAGCAGACGCTCTTATCCAGTGATTTACAATTCAGGGGTTGATCTAACCATTTATTTCTCTATTCCTGGAGTGACATAATCACTGGTAGCCAAGACACAAGCTAGCATGATAATATATAGTTTATTAAATGAAGGAAACGGTAACACATTCATCAAAGCAATACTGATATTTCATCAAAACAATACTGATATTTGACAATGGAAAGTACATGAATTGCGTCACTGCACCCATTTACCACTAGAGGAAGACAAAGTCAACATGTTGAGAAGAGGACACTTACTCTGGGCGTGGAAACATGGACCAAGTCCTTTGTCAGCAGACTAATATGTTAGGTTGGGACAACAATACGTTCCATTCTTAGAGAAATGCTGATAACTCCTTGTCATCGCAAAAGTTGGAGTCCTGTAGAGAAGCATCTGAAACATTACATCCAATACAGAACTGTCCATCAAGTAGTTTCAGTCGTTTGAGGTAATTATGCACTACAAGGTAATTATGCAAAACAACACAAATAAAATGTCACCTTATGCCCACCCTGATTTAGACCCAACAGTCATTGAACCTATTATAAATACCTGTAGACGCCCGATACTGCGACATCAGCACAGAGGTTACAGCACAGTGATGAGTACATTATAGTAGTAGTATATTAGTTATGTTACAACATTTAAACATTTGGTAATGGGTGAGTTGTGTTGATGTCTGTGAGCGTGTTGAGTCTTTGGAGCGTTAGGGCAATGCAGCAGGACTCAGAGGTTCTTCTCTCCCTTAGGCTGTCATACACAGTACTTCCAGAAACAGGCTGTGGACACAGAGAAAACACCGTTCAGTCTCTTGCTCTATTACAAGGAGGAGAATAATTTTGTTGTAAAATGAAGACCACTATAGGAAATGAAATGTGTTATGACTGAAATCAGTGCCATCGGCGACAATAAGCAATAAGAAACTTACGCTCAGCCCTTTTCCTCGGTATGGACTCGTCCTCTGCTAGTGTGTTTGATGAGATCTCCCTTTCCAGCTCTAAGTCCACCTTCAAAGCCTCTATCTGTAAGGAGAGAACACAGTGGTTACAGACGGCCAAAGGATCCCCGTGTCGGTCTTTATGGAAGGTGCCGTCTCTCAGGTAAGGTAATCCCTATCCAAGGCCATGAGAGATTATGCTGCTAGAGCTCTCATTTGAACTCCGTCAGACAATAGGTAGATTTGCTTGATGTAAAGGCTAAATCCCAGGGGAATTTTCAGTGTCTCAGTCAAGGAGAACTATGTTTACCTGTTCATCTCATAAACCCTGCTTAAGAAGCATGCCGTCTTCTCAGCTGGATGAAATATATGACTGCACAGAACACACCAATTGCTTAAACTGTTGCACTCTGTGTGTACGAAACACTTGAATGACCTACCTCCTTCAGCTCCGCTAGCTTGTTGGCAAACTCTAAACCTGCAGAGAAGAAAAAATGTGTTAGCGTAAACGGCAAACCTGAGGAACAGTCCATGTAATATTATATATACACATCCTTCTATTTTTTACATTGACAAACACTGTAGTGTGTGTGTGTGTGTGATATACTGTAAAAACCTTACCTAAAGCGTCGCTTCTTTCAATAGGTTCTAAGCTTCTATGTAGTAACAATGCTAGAATCTTGTTCTGGGCATCTGTGTCTCCTCTTTGGGGATATACATGGTTTCCTGAATATGTGGAAAAAACGGCAGTACATCTGATTTACTGTAAACAACTTCAAAAGCACCTAGTGTACATAAATATATAATTACACAATATCCCCTTTAAACTGAGCCACATTCACAGTGTAGTATTAACAGTATTGTTAGACGAACACAATTGAATTGCCAAGCAAACACTAAATGACTTCGCCATAGAATACCAACAAAACAATTATTCATATGCTTTTGCATGCTCACAGTATAACAACTGACAATGCATGCAAACAGCTGGGAATTAACCCATAGTTGTAACCAGCGTCCTCAGACTGCCTACATCTTCAGGTAGTCTATGCCTCAAATAGGCCAGCATCTAGTACACATTCATTCACCAAACCAGCAGACTCACCAGGGTTGAAGATGCTTCTGCCCTCCACACTGACTACCCCTTGTAGAAGCAGAAAAGCTAGCAGTCCCAGCCAGTAGTTCACAGAGACAAAACTGTCCATGTCAACGAAGCAACGGTCCCAAAGAAGTGCTTACTGTAGTATCAACTCGTTCTCAACCTGCCCCAGCAATCCACTGCCTTTGGTCCATCCCAGCTATACTTTTATCCTGTCAGATGTGGAAGAAGGAGGGAGGGGGGGACAGGCAGTCAGCCCCCCCAGTGCACTCAATCAATAGGTAGTAACCATGGCTTTCGTCAATGGACCACCGTCCTTTGCAAGAGGGACCATGTAGTGGCTGACAGAAATATGACGATCTGGATCCGTGGCCAGCGGCTCTTCATCAACACGACAGATACAAAGCCAGCAGAGTGAGAAAGTCGTATATCACCTGTTATTTACGGGAGATGACAGTCAGATGTTCTTGGCACTTTGTCCTTTTCTTTTACATGAATTACTTCCTTAAGAATATAGAGGGAGAATCTTGGACGGGGAGAAGAGGGGGAGAAGTGAATTGATTCTGTCCCTATAAAGTGCACCATGCCCAGAGATGAGCTCTTCAATCTTGGCTCCAGGTCTGAGCATCGGCACCAATGTGGGGCTGATTGAACATCCATCACCGAGGTCAAACCACGTGACCCCGGCTGTTGTAGCCGGACTCACAACTCTGTCAGTATAATGGCTGCTGTGTTTATGTACGGCAGTTTTAGTTAAATGAAATGCCTGGCACCCATTTTGATTGGCCTGTTTCTGTCATAAAGCTTCTTGAGTGCTGTTTCATTGACACCTTTGTCTTCCTCTGAGGAAGTTATTGACGTGTAGTTGTGCCTCTCATCCCAAATAAACATCACATATCCTTATAATACGGATTTCGGGGCTTGAGGATTTAGAGAACCTGGTTGAGTGAGTCACAGTGAATTAACCGTGTAACATCAAGGATATATTGCATCTTGTGAAACAGTCCGGTCCTCTTGTGGAAAATATAGTCAATAACTTGATGGATCTCCAGGCATGACTCACATTGCAGAGCAAAACGTTCCTAGACACTGTCTGTACCTCTGGCTGTATGGTGTACTTTTGGAATCATTCAATAAATGAAGTTCTATAATAGTGTCAACTGTCAAAGCAGATGGTGTTATGTCCTGACAGATTGCTCTGATGAAAGCCATATCTGATATCCTTGAAGTAGTACATCTATAGGGAATCATTTGTTTCCTTCTATTGTGATAAGAAGTAATTTGACAATCCATTTTTGAACTCAAATACAATTTTATTTGTCACATGCGCCAAATACAACAGGTGTGGACTTCACCGTAGACTTTACCTCCCTTTCCCAACAATGCAGAGTAAAAAGGAAGAAAAGATTAGCAAAGAAAAAAAAGAAATACTTTATTAATAAAATAACAATAACGAGGCTATATACAAGAGTATCGGTACCGAGTCAATGTGCAAGGGTACGAGGTAGTTGGGGTAATATGTACATGTAGGCAGGGGTTAAAGTGACTAGGCAATCAGGATACATAATAAACAGAGTAGCAGCAGCGTATGGGTGCCATCAATTAGCTTAAATTCTCAGAGATTAAATTATATTTCTGGAAAAAAAATGTTGCAGGAATGATAATCGTATCTGTTTCTAACAACAGAAACGATTTCAGAACAATCTGAGATGGTGGGTGTAGAAATCCTCTTTCTTGTGCTTTTTTAGGAGGAACAACCAACATCTATATGTTAAGACTGCCAAGGCTCAGGGAAAGACCCAGATGCAGACAGCTTCGAAGTAACAAAAGTGTATTACTCAAACAGGGGGGCAGGCAAACGACAGGTCAAGGGCAGGCAAAGGTCAGTAGTCCAGAGCAGAGTCCGAAAGCTACAGAACGGCAGGCAGGTTCAAGGTCAGGACAGGCAGAGGTCAGTAATCCAGGGTGGTATGGCAAGGTACAGAACAACAGTTAGGCTCAGGGTCAGGGCAGGCAGAATGGTCAAAACCGGGAAAGCTAGAAAACAGGAACTAGAGACAGACAGGAGCACGGGAAGAAACACTGGTAGGCTTGACGAAACAAAACGAACTGGCAACAGACATTCAGAGAACACAGGTATAAGTGTATAAGAACACAGGTATAAATCAATAAAAAAGTGGTCAGATGAAGCAGATGCTAAGCTACAGGACTGTTTTGCTAGCACAGACTGGAATTTGTTCCGGAAAAATCCTCCGATGGTATTGAGCAGTACACCACATCAGTCATTGGCTTCATCAATAAGTGCATCGATAACGTTGTCCCCACAGTGACCATACGTACATACCCCAACCAGAAGCCATGGATTACAGGCAACATCCACACTGAGCTAAAGGCTAGAGCTGCCGCTTTCAAGGAGCGGGACTCTAACCCGGACGCTTATAAGAAATCCTGAAATGCCCTTTGACGAACCATCAAACAGGCAAAGCTTCAATACAGGACTAAGATCGAATCGTACTACACCGGCTCTGACGCTCGTCGGATGTGGCAGGGCTTGCAAACCATTACAGACTACAAAGGGAAGCACAGCCGAGAGCTGCCAAGTGACACAAGCCTACCAGACGAGCTAAACTACTTCTATGCTCGCTTCGAGGTAAATTCACAAGGCCGCAGGGCCAGACGGATTACCAGGATGTGTACTGCGAGCATGCGCTGACCAACTGGCAAATGTCTTCACTGACATTTTCAACCACTCCCTGTCCGAGTCTGTAATACCAACAAGTTTTAAGCAGACCACCATAGTCCCTGTACCCAAGAACACTAAGGTAACCTGCCTAAATGACTACCGACCCGTAGCACTCACGTCTGTAGCCATGAAGTGCTTTGAAAGGCTGGTCATGGCTCACAACAACACCATTACCCCAGAAACCCTAGGCCCACTCCAATTTGCATGCCCGCCCCAACAGATCCCCAGATGATGCAATCTCTATTGCACTCCACACTGCCCTTTCCCACCTATACAGAAGGAACACCTATGTGAGAATGCTATTCATTGACTACAGCTCAGCGTTCAACACCATAGTGCCTTCAAAGCTCATCAATAAGCTAAGGACACAGGGACTAAACTACTCCCTCTGCAACTGGATCCCGTACTTCCTGACGGGCCGCCCTCAGGTGGTAAGGGTAGGTAACAACACATCCACCACGCTGATCCTCAACACAGGGGCCCCTCAGGGGTGCATGCGCAGCCCCCTCCTGTACTCCCTGTTCACTCATGACTGCAAGGCCAGGCACGACTCCAACACCATCATTAAGTTTGCCAACGACACAACGGTGGTAGACCTGATCACCGACAACGACAAGACAGCCTATAGGGAAGAGGTCAGAGACCTGGCCGTGTGGTGCCAGGACAACAACCTCTCCCTTAACATGATCAAGACAATGGAGATGATTGTGGACTTCAGGAAAAAGAGGATCGAGCACGCCCCCATTCTCATCGACGGGGCTGCAGTGGAGCAGGTTGAGAGCTTCAAGTTCCTTGGTGTCCACATCACCAACAATCTAACATGGTCCAAGCACACCAAGACAGTCGTGAAGAGGGCACGACAAAACCTATTCCCCCTCAGGAGACTGAAAAGATTTGGCATGGGTTCTCAGACCCTCTAAAGGATCTACACCTGCACCATTGAGAATGGTTGCATCACTGCCTGGTATGGCAACTGCTCAGCCTCCGACTGCAAGGCACTACAGAAGGTAGTGCGAACAGCCCAGTACATCACTGGGGCCAAGCTCCCTGCCACCCAGGACCTCTATACCAGGCAGTGTCAGAGGAAGGCCCTAGAAATTGTCAAAGACTCCAGCCACCGGGCCTCCCAGGTGGCGCAGTGGTCTAAGGCACTGCATCGCAGTGCTAGCTGTGCCACCAGAGACTCTGGGTTCGAGCCCAGGCTCTGTCGCAGCCGGACGCGGCCGGGAGGTCCATGTGGCGACGCACAATTGGCCTAGCGTCGTCCGGGTTAGGGAGGGTTTGGCTGGTAGGGATATCCTTGTCTCATCTCGCAGTAGTGACTCCTGTGGTGGGCAGGGCGCAGTGCGCGCTGACCAGGTCGCTAGGTGTACGGCGTTTCCTCCGACACATTGGTGCGCCTGGCTTCCGGGTTGGATGCGCGCTGTGTTAAGAAGCAGTGCGGCTTGGTTGGGTTGTGTTTCGGAGAACGCATGGCTCTCGACCTTCGTCTCTCCCGAGCCCGTACAAGACAGTAACTTCTAACAATTGGATGCCACGAAAAAGGGGATACATTTTTTTATTTTTTATTAAACATTTAAAAAGACTCCAGCCACCCTAGTCATAGAGAGTTCTCTATGCTACCGCACGGCAAGTGGAACCGGAGCACCAGGTCTAGGTCCAAGAGGCTTCTAAACAGCTACTACCCCCAAGCCATAAGACTGCTGAACACCCTCTTCCTCTTTTACTCTGCTGCTACTCTCTGTTGTTATCATCTATGCATAGTCACTTTAATAACTCTACCTACATGTACATATTACCTCAACTAACTGGTGCCCACACACATTGATCCTGTACCGGTACCCCCCTGTATATAGTCTCGCTATAGTTATTTTACTGATGCTCTTTAATTACTTGTTACTTTTATTTCTTATTCGTATTTTTTTTAAACTGCATTGTTTGGTTAGGGGCTCGTAAGTAAGCATTTCACTGTTGTACTCGGCGCATGTGACTAATAAAATTTGATAAGTACACTGGGGATAATGGGGAAGATGGGCGACACCTCAAGGGGGGTGGAGACAAGCACAAAGACAGGTGAAACAGATAAGGGTATGACAAAGACTAAGGGACCAGATGTTTTTTATAATGAGGGATACCTTGAGAAAATCGTACCTCTCTGAAAGTAAAATGGATGGTCCTCCCTTCAGTAAAATATGTTTTACCAGACCATCCCTGACCGCTTGAAAAAAAAACTTTACCCTCTCGTATACCCAAAAGAATAATTAAAACAAAGTGGATAGCAGAGAACATGCCTAACATTTGACTCTCACTCTGAGGACAGACCAGATTCTTAGATATGCAGTTTTACAAACTGTTCTTCACTTTGTAAGCATTACATGGCAAAGTAACCAGAAGGTTGTGGATTCGCAGACCACCGCAGACAAGGGTAGGTGTGGAAAGATCTCCATAATAAAAAAAGCACTGCATGAATCTATCATTTATTTGTGGTCTGAAAACAAATCTAGATTTTATAAACTCATTTCATTTACGTAATGTGTGTCATTTTACATTACTGGAGACAAGCAGAATATTTTGTAATACCACAATGGAGGATGACAATGAATGAGCGCGTGTTGCAGCTCCGGAGATGTATTGATCTATATTCTTTTGTTAAAAAAAGAGGATAGTCTAAGTTTGGAACAGGCCTAAAGTTGTCTATCAACTGTAAGAATTGAGCGCAACAGAACCAGTTACAACTGAAGTATCTGATCATCAATGAATTCGAGAAAAATCCATAGTTTTTTTTAACACAGCAGCCTCATATCATCAGTTAGGCCTAAATGCATTTGTAACTTTATTTCATTTGGGAAACTATAATCTTCTCATTTATTCTACTCCATGATATTGTTGTTGCAAAATATATTTCTGTTGACTGTGATTAAGCCATGGGAATTTAAGGAATGTAATCAAAATGAGCTAACTAGGCATGCATACTGTAGCTCGCCACAGGATCCTGAAATCAAAGACTGGCCAAACTCGTGTTAATACAAGTTAATTCAAAAGGCACTGACTATAGTCTAATAAGGCATTTTTTCATTTCGTTATTATATATTTGTAAGCAATATTTTTTTAATGTCATTGTATACCTCCTGAATGTGAAATTTATAGGCATGTTGTTAAAGTGCTGTTGTTGATTTGTTGTTGAAATGCTTATTTCTTAAATTGCAGGCTATAGTCTTGAAATAATAATTATATAGCCTAAATAATTCATTTTTGTTCTTTCTTAGGCTACCTGGCTTGCTCCTGACTGATTAAAAGTTAGTACCGTATGTTGTTTAATAGCCTGTTGAAATGTTGAACGTAGGCCTCCTGAGTGGCGCAGCGATCTAAGGCGCAGCGATCTAAGGCTACAGACCTGGGTTCGATCCCGGGCTGTATCACAACCGGCCGTGATTGGGAGTCCCATAGGGCGGCACACAATTGGCTCAGCATCGTCCGGGTTAGGGGAAGGTTTGGCCGGGGGGGCTTTACTTGGCTCATCGCACTCTAGTGACTCCTTGTGGCGGGCCGGGCGCCTGCAGGCTGACCTCCGTCGTCAGTTGAACGGTGTTTCCTCCGACACAGTGGTGCGGCTGGCTTCCGGGTTAAGCGGGCGGGTGATAAGAAGCGCGGTTTGGAGGGTCATGTTTCGGACGACGCATGACTCGGCCTTCGCCTCCCGTGCCCGTTGGGGAGTTGCAGCAATGAGACAAGATCGAAACTGGGGAGAAAAAGCGGGTAACATTTTTTTTACAAAACAAATGAACGCTGAACGTCAATTGATAGTGACAGAATCACACATTAGTTCCCAAGCAAAGTAAAAATGTTTGTCTCGTCGGCTTTGGAAGGTTGTAGCGCTGCCTCTGAATGTCATAAAGACAAACCAAAGATATCCCATATGCATCGGAGTCACGTTTTTCCCCGGCATTTTACAGCTTGTTTCTACCATTGTGGAATAAAGCATAATTTTAGATTGCTTTATATAAATCAGGTCCATGAAAGAATCGAAATCTTAAGCTAACAAGGGGTAGGCCTATGCTTTTAGCCATTTTCTTTAACAAAAGCCACAAATCCCTCACCTAACCTCTCAATTCAAGCTCTAGTTTTACAACAAGTTTTCACAACAAGCCCTTTACAGACACTGAGATATTTAAGGAGTGCATGGTAACTGAAGGAATTGGCTGACAAAATCTATGGATAGTAGAATATAATTGAGTCTGTCAAACAGGTAGGCCTATTTCTTATTTCTTGAAAAGGTATCAATAGGCTCCAACACAAAGCCCTCTTGTTGTTAGTAGCCTAAAGTCAAATTAAAATGAAGACTGTTTAGATGAATTATAGGCCTCGAAATACCTGAAAGCCTACTTTCAGAACCCATGCGCTTTTCATCTCTGCGGCTGCCTCTTCATAATAATGTAAGTAATGTACACTTAATATAAACACAACATGCAACAATTTCAAAGAATTTACTGAGTTACAGTTCATATTAGGAAATCAGTCAATTGAAATAAATAAATGAGGCCCTAATCTATGGATTTCACATGATTGGGAATACAGATACAGTGGTAAGAAAAAGTATGTGAACACTTTGGAATTACCTGGATTTCTGCATAAATTGGTCATCAAATGTCATCTGATATTTATCTAAGTCACAACAATAGGCAAACATAGTGTGCTTAAACTAACAAAACACAAATTGTATTTTTTTTATTTAACCTTTATTTAACTAGGCAAGACAACAAATTTTTATTTACAATGACAGCCTACTCCGGCCAAACACGGACGACGACGGGCCAATTGTACGCCACCTTATGGGACTCACAATCACGGCCGGATGTGATGACTTCTCCAAAAGCTAATTGGAGTTAGGAGTCAGCTAACCTGGAGTCCAATCAATGAGACGAGATTGGAGATGTTGGTTAGAGCTGCCTTGCCCTATAAAATTTGAGTTTGCTATTCACAAGTAGCATTGCCTGATGTGAACCATGCCTCGAACAAAAGATCTCAGAAGACCTAAGATTAAGAATTGTTGACTTGCATAGAGCTGGAAAGGGTTACAAAAGTATCTCTAAAAGCCTTGATGTTCATCAGTACACGGTGAGACAAATTGTCTATAAATGGAGAAAGTTCAGCACTGTTTCTACTCTCCCTAGGAGTGGCCGTCCTGCAAAGATGACTCATCATGGTTTGGGGCTGCTTTGCTGCCTCAGGGCCTAGACAGCTTGCTATCATCGACGGAAAAATGAATTCCCAAGTTTATCAAGACATTTTGCAGGAGAATGTTAGGCTATCTGTCCGCCAATTGAAGCTCAACAGAAGTTGGGTGATGCAACAGGACAATGACCCAAAACACAGAAGTAAAATCAACAACAGAATGGCTTCAACAGAAGAAAATACACCTTCTGGAGTGGCCCAGTCAGTCCTGACCTCAACCAGATTGAGATGCTGTGGCATGACCTCAAGAGAGTGGCATGACCAGACATCCAAAGAATATTGCTGAACTGAATTAGTTTTGTAAAGAGGAATGGTCCAAAATTCCTCCTGACCGTTGTGCAGGTCTGATCCTCAACTACAGAAAATGTTTGGTTGAGGTTATTGCTGCCGAAGGAGGGTCAGCCAGTTATTAAATCCAATGGTTCACATACCTTTTCCACCCTGCACTGTGAATGTTTATACAGTGTGTTCAATAAAAACATGAAAACGTATAATTGTTTGTATTATTAGTTTAAGCAGACTGTGTTTGTCTATTATGACCTAGATGAAGGTCAGATCAAATTTTATGACCAATTTATGCAGAAATCCAGGTATTTCCAAAGGGTTCACATACTTTTTCTTGCCACTGTATGCGTCTGTTGGTCACAGATACCTTAAAAAAAAGTAGGGCATGGATCAGAAAACCAATCAGTATCTGGTGTGACATCTCCTTGGCATAGAGTTGGTCAGGCTGTTGACTATGGCCTGTGGATTGTTGTCCCACTCATCTTCAATGGCTGTGCGAAGTTGCTGGATATTGGCAGAAACTGGAACATGCTGTCATACACGTCAATCCAGAGCATCCCAAACATGCTCAATGGGTGACATGTCTGGTGAGTATGCAGGCCATGGAATCATTTTCAGCTTCCAGAAATTGTGTACAGGTCCTTGCGACATGGAGCCGTGCAATATCATGCTGAAACATGAGGTGATGGCGACAGATGAAGGTGATGGCGGCTAGGGTTGCAAAGGATCGGAAACCTTCCGGAAATCTTCCTGAAATGTTGCATGGGAAGTTAAGCCTGGGAATTTGGGGAATTTTGCTTAAATTCATCAAAAAAAGTGAGCTTTTTTTTGTGGGATACATAAGGCAATTCTAGGTCTTGTGGCATATTTTGGTTAAACTATCCCCAATTCAATGGAATTGCAACCCTCTGCATGCACAGTGCAGTCTTCTATCACATCTGCAGTGCACACTTCCATCATATGTACAGCTGATTCTCAAGATCTTGCACACTAATAAGATGCTATTGAGCCCACACTACTACACTGTCTGAGCCAAGGACTACGTGCTTTCTGGTAAATTCTGATTACAATACTGGGTGAGCCGAATATATTTGTTATGACATACATTATTCTTTTGTTAACTAGTAAATAGTAGCCTACAGCAAAGTGTGTTGAAATCATTTCTAACTTGCTAACAATTTCTGCTAGTTAGTTTTTGCTACCATGTGGGTTTTAGCTTGCTTGAGCCTGCTAACTGAGGATTGTTAATTCACCTGTTTCCATATATGTTTCATTTTGAAACATTTATCTTACAAAGGAGTTGTTTAATCTAACTGCTTAACTATTTATCTGTACATGGAATTGTATTTGTTTTTTTTTACACATTTTGTTCTAATCTTTACAGGAAAATGCCACTGGCACTATCTGATGTGTGGAGACATTTCACTGCAGCTAATGTAGAAGGAAAAGCTGTGTACATTTGCAAATAATGTGGAAAATCATGTGAAGAATGCAACAAAGATGCAGAATCATTTGGCCAAGTGCATAAAGTTCCCTCAGCGCTCACAAAAAGCAACCTCTGTCAAAATTCCCTCTACTTCTATTCGAGGTGGAAATTATGAATCAGACACCTTATCGATAGCAACAGCTCATGGTCCTCCTGGAATCAGAAGTTTTTTTGACTCAATTGAGGAACGTAGTCAGAGAAATGCTGATGAATGTCTTGCTCGAGCTGTGTATGCAACTGGTTCACATCTGATTCTCAGAGGCAATGTGTATTGGAAGAGATTTCTGAATGTTCTTCGCCCAGCATACACCCCTCCAACCAGACATGCTTTATCTACTAATTTGCTGGATGCAGAGTTCAAGTGAAGATCAAGCAAATCATAGAAAAAGCAGACTGTTTTGCAATCATCTCTGATGGGTGGTCGAATGTTCGTGGGCAAGGAATAATTAACTACATCATCTCCACCCCTCAACCAGTTTTCTACAAGAGCACAGACACAAGGGACAACAGACACACCGATCTCTACATTGCAGATGAGCTGAAGGCAGGCATCAATGACCTTGGACCACAGAAGTTATTTGCACTGGTGACAGACAATGCTGTGAACATGAAGGCTGCTTGGTCTAAAGTGTAGGAGTCCTACCCTCACATCACACCCATTGGCAGTGCTGCTCATGCATTGAATATGCTCTTCAAGGACATCATGGCACTGAAAACAATGGATACACTCTACAAGAGAGCCAAGGAAATGGTTAGGTATGTGAAGGGTCATCAAGTTATAGCAGCAATCTACCTCACCAAGCAAAGTGAGAAGAATAAGAGCACCACATTGAAGCTGCCCTGCAACACCCGTTGGGGTAGTGTTGTCATCATGTTTGACAGTCTCCTGGAGGGGAAGGAGTCTCTCCAAGAAATGGCCATATCACAGTCTGCCGATATGGACAGCCCCATCAAGAGGATCCTCCTGGTATTTTGGGAGAGAGTGGTAAGCAGCCTTAAACTCCTGAAACCTAGAGCAGTAGCCATTGCACAGACAGTGAAGATGAGGCCTCAGAGTCTGATGTCCATATTACCATTTGTAAATATATCCAATGCAAAAAAACATCAACATTTAAATGATATTAATATTAATTTGCATATATTTATTTTTTAATTTTACCCCTTTTTCTCCCCAATGTCGTGGGATCCAATTGGTAGTAGTTACTGTCTTGTCTCATCGCTGCAACTCCCGTACGGACTCGGGAGAGGCGAAGGTCGAGAGTCATGCGTCCTCCGAAAAACAACCCAACCAAGCCGCACTGCTTCTTGACACAACGCACATCCAACCAGGAAGCCAGGCGCACCAATGTGTCGGAGGAAACACCATACACCTAGCGACCTGGTCAGCGTGCACTGCGCCCGGCCCGCCACAGGAGTCGCTAGTGTGCGATGAGACAAGGATATCCCTGCCGGCCAAACCCTCCCTAACCCGGATGATGCTGGGCTCTGGCTCGAACCCAGAGTCTCTGGTGGCACAGTTAGCACAGTGGTCTAAGCACAGTGCCTTAGACCACTGCACCACCCGGGAGGCGTGCATATATTTAATTGAATTCCCATATATTCCTGTTAATTCCCACTGAAAGTTTCCACCTCTGAACCCTAATGGCGGCAGATGAGCTTTCCCTGAGACGGTTGTGCAAACCCACAGATTCAACAGCTGTCCGTGTGGCTGGTCTCAGACGATCCTGCAAAAGACACCAGATGTGGAGGTTCTCGGCTGGCGTGGTTACACGTGGTCTGCGGTTGTGAAGCCGGTTGGACGTACTGCCAAATTCTACCAAGGCGGCTTATGGTAGAGAAATTAACATTCAATTATCTGGCAACAGCTCTGATGGACACTCCTGCAGTCAGATTGCCAATTGCACGCGCCCTAAAAACCTGAGACATCTGTGGCATTGTGTTGTGTGACAAAACTTTTGTCCCCAGCACAAGGCACACCTGTGTAATGCTTATAGTTTAATCAGCTTCTTGATATGCCACATCTGTCAGGTGGATGGATTATCTTGGCAAAGGAGAAATGCTCACTAACAGGGACGTAAACAAATATTTTAGAGAAATAAGCTTTTTGTGCGTATGCAACATTTCTGGGGTCTTTTATTTCAACTCATGAAACTTGGGACCAACACTTTAGATATTGCGTTTATATTTTTGTTCAGTGTAATATAATTTACTTTAGGGAAAGCTTGTCTTCCAATAGTCTTATGAAAAAGTCGCAATTTTAGAATGTAAATCTTGTTGGGGCAAACTCCCCAATTTCTTTTTAATATACATTCCAGCAAAGCCACTACACAACACTAAACAATATATTAATTGCACTATAACGGTGACAAACGGTGCCCACAAACTGTTAGGACCTACATAAAGCCGTCCTAGGCAAAAAAGAGACCATGTTTGTATGCAGCTTTATTAACTCAAGGATTTTTATGATTTTTTACATTGTTTGCAAACTGATATGTGACACGTCTTAATGCGAAAATAACATGCAAAACAGGCAACCCCACAAAAAAATAACATTATGCGATTGTTATTAGGCCTACACTTGTAGCCTAAATGGATGCATTTACACGCACGCCTCGGTCTGGGCAACTCATCCTCCCTTGTCTGGAGCTTCTCTGTAAACTGGTCATCTCTGTATTCCCGTCGCAAGACCAACTGGTTGATGCTTATTTATAAAACCCTCGTAGGCCTCACTTCCCCTATATGAGATACCTACAGCAGCCCTAATCCTCCACATCTAACACCCGTTCTGACAGTCACATTCTGTCAAAGGTCCCCAAAGCACACACATCCCTGGGTTGCTCCTCTTTTCAGTTCGCTGTAGCTAGAGACTGGAACGAGCTGCAAAAAAACACTCAAACTGGACAGTTTTATCTCGATCTCTTCATTCAAAGACTCAATCATGGACACTCTTACTGACAGTTGTGGCTGCTTCACGTGATGTATGGTTGTCTCTACCTTCTTGCCCTTTGTGCTGTTGTCTGTGTCCAATAATTTTGTGCCATGTTTTGTGCTGCTACCATGTTGTGCTGCTGCCATGTTGTGTTTCTACCATGTTGTTGTCATGTGGTGTTGCTGCCATGCTATGTTGTTGTCTTAGGTCTATCTTTATGTAGTGTTGTGGTGTCTGTCTTGTCCTATACTTTTATTTTTAATCCCAGCCCCCATCCTGCAGAAGGCCTTTTGGCAGGCCGTCATTGTAAATAAGAATGCGTTCTTAAACCACTTGCCTAGTTAAATAAAGGTTAAATTAATACATTCAATGATCAGCCTTGACAAAATGTAATTGTTCTCTTCAAACCATAACAATTTGGAGCATATGCCACCCGGTTTCCTGTCAATTCGCACATTTTCCATGCAGCAATGTTAAATAATGGTGTTATAACCTATAGTTTTTTGGGCATGTTGTAATAATTGTGATAGGCTTACGTTTTGCCCGTACCGTACCGCATTACTTTTACTCCTGATATACAGCCAGGGATTTAATAGTGGTTATGCTTGTGTAATTTGGTGTGTGTGTGTGTATGTTGCGCGAACGCAATATCTCCTCTATACTCTTTCATTCCTTACATATTTAACAGTGGCCCGCCTGCTATCCGTAGCTGGGCTCTTTTTTTCTTCCCTCAGCTAGCTAGCTCGCTAATCAAACGCACAGCTGCAGAACGGAGGAAGAGGGAGGGTTGCTCACACAATCTGACTGGCGAAGCTGCTAGCTAGCTACAGTGCCGACAATAATAAAAGGGACACCCGTAATGTTAGTACCTGAATCATCAATCGTTTTTATGACAACAAACAATCAGACTCTGCTCTGGTAACCTTCCGCACATCGCGGAAGCATAATTCAACGTGAACGGCTTTGACACGTCGCTGACAACATGGCTGAATTTCCCATCGATCAAAACAAACTGCCCGGAGTAAAAGAAGGTAACGTTTGCTAGCGAACGTTCTCTATTCAACGTTCATCTGTAGAACTAGCCTCGTGTTTAGACCTACTTGTGACAGGTGGTTGTTTTCAACATTTCAGGTGTCAAGTGCGTGCAGCTGTTTGTTTTGTTAGCCAGGTAACGTTACAGTACCTCGTTTACAGTACTTGTACTGTACTGATGTTATGAGGGTGAACTCACCCTCATAACACCAGTAATGTTACTGTTCAAATCATGTGTGCCAGTGTAACTAGCTAACGTTCGTTATATTGTATTTGCTAGCTAGCCTGGTGCAGATTTTTTTTACGTGAATCCGGAATGATTTATAAAGCTACTGTAGGTATCACACGTTTGTCAGCGTGAGCTTTTAGCTGCCTGCCTGGCAACCAACCTAGCTAGCAGATTGTAACGCGGGCTAATGTGACGCTCCATTAGGGCAGGATAGGTACTGAATTTTCGACCAACCTTATTAACTTGGCGATAGTGTCTTCATTCTAGATTTGGCCAAACACGTATCTTCTAAAATGCATATGTTCAGTTGCAGGTGGTTCGTTTGAATTTAGAAAATGTAATGTTAATAAAATATAGATTTTATTTTTTTATCGAGATTTTCTTCTCTCCATTAAGTAGCTAATACAACAATGTGTCCTCTTGTCTATTTCAAATATTCTCTCATTGATCGAGAGTAGACAGATGAGTGTCATCAAGACATGCAGCGTTTGGGGTGGACCCACCTTTGTCTTTTTTTCTTCTTCTATGGTGGCGGTCCGCAAACAAACGTTTAAGGTACATGCCGCCACCTACTGTGCTGCAGTGTGTGGTCAATCACGGTTGCATTAGCTCTACATTGATATACACTCAGTGGCCAGTTTACACAAATGGCTTGCTATATAAAGCAGGCAGACAGGCATCGAGGCATTCAGTTACTGTTCGGTTGAACGTTAGAATGTGCAAAATGAGTGACTTAAGCAACTTTGAGCGTGGTATGATTGTCGGTGCCAGGTGCGCCGGTTCCAGTATCACAGAAATGGCTGGCCTCCTGGTCTTTTCATGCACAGGTGTCTACGGTTTACCAAGAATGGTGCAAAAACCATCCAGTCAGCAGCAGTCCTGTGGGCGAAAACAGCTTGTTGATGAGAGAGGTCGATGGAGAATGGCAAGAATCATACAAGCTAACAAGTGGGCCACACAGGCAAATAACTTGCAGTACAACAGTGGTGTGCAGAACAGCATCTTGGAACGCATAACTTGTTTGTCCTTGTCACGGATGGGCTGTTGCAGCAGACAACCACACGAGGTTCCACTCCTATCAGCTAAAAACAAGAAGAGGCTCCAGTGGGCACGCTGTCACCAACACTGGACAACTGAGGAGTGGAAAAACATCGCCTGGTGTGACAAATTCCAGTTCCTGTTGCGTCATGCTAATGGCAGAGACAGGAAGTAGAGTAAGCAACGTGAGTCCATGGCCCCATCCTGTTTGGTGTCAACGTGTGGGGAATGTTTTCCTGGCACACGTTAGGTCCCTTGATACCTATTGAGCAATGTTTGAACGTTACAGCATATCTTTAGCTGTTCTGGAGGCAAAGGGGGGTCCGACCCGGTACCAGATGGGTGTACCTAATAAACTGTGTGAATGTGAGCTCAAAGTATTTGGACGGTGACACATTATTTTTGTTGTGGCTCTGTACTCCAGCACTTTGGATTTTAAATGATACATGGACTGTGAAGTTAAAGTGCAGACTCAGCTTTAATTTGAGTGTATTTTCATCCATATCGGGTGAACCGATTTTTAGAGGACAAAGTATAGGGACAAATTCACACGTGTATTAAGTGTAAACAAGTGAAGTATTTGGTCACATATTCCTAGCACGCAATGACTACATTACGCTTGTGACTGTACAAACTTGGTGGATGAATTTGCTGTTTGTTTTGGTTGTGTTTCAGATTGTGTGCCTAGTAGAAATGAATGGTAAATAATGTATTATAATTTTGGAGTCTAAGAATAGAATGTTAATAAACACTTCTACATTAATGTGGATGCGACCATGATAATTCTGAGTTAATTAATCATGAATAATGAGTGCGAAAGTTGCAGACCCACAAATATCATACCCCCAAGACATGCTAGCCTCTCACCATTACAAAAGTTTATTCAAGTGCAGTCGCAAAAACCGTCAAGCGCTATGATGAAACTGGCTCTCATGAGGACCGCCACAGGAAAGGAAGACCCAGAGTTACCTCTGCTGCAAAGGATAAGTTCATTAGAGTTACCAGCATCAGAAATTGCAGCCAAAATAAATGCTTCATAGAGGTCAAGTAACAGACATATCTCATCAACTGTTCAGAGGAGACTGCGTGAATCAGGCCTTCATGGTCGAAATGCTGCAATGAAACCACTACTAAAGAACACCAATAAGAAGAGACTTGCTTGGGCCAAGAAACAGGAGCAATAGACATTAGACCGGTGGAAATCTGTCCTTTTGTCTGATGATTCCAAATTTGATATTTTTGGTTCGAACCGCCGTGTCTTTGTGAGACGTAGAGTAGGTGAACGGATGATCTCTGCATGTGTAGTTCCCACCATGAAGCATGGAGGAGGAGGTGTGGGGGTGCTTTGATGGTGACACTCAGTGATTTTATTTAGAATTAAAGGCATACTTAACCAGCATGGCTACCACAGCATTCTACAGCGATACGCCATCCCATCTGGTTTGCGCTTAGTGGGACTATCATTTGTTTTTCAACAGGACAATGACCCAACACACCTCCAGGCTGTGTAAGGGCTATTTGACCAAGGAGAGTGGAGTGCTGCATCAGATGAACTGGCCTCCACAATCACCTGACCTCAACCCAATTGAGATGGTTTGGGATGAGTTGGACCGCAGAGTGAAGGAATAGCAGTGAACAAGTATTCAGCGTATGTGGGAACTCCAAGACTGTTGGAAAAGCATTCCAGGTGAAGCTGGTTGAGAGAATGCCAAGAGTGCGCAAAGCTGTCAAGGCAAAGGGTGGCTACTTTGAAGAATCTAAAATATAATTTGATTTGTTACACTTTTTGGTTACAACATGATTCCATAGGTGTTATTTCATAGTTTTGATGTCTTCACTATTATACTACAATATATAAAATAAAGAAAAACCCTTAAATGAGTAGGTGTGTCCAAACTTTTGATTGGTACTGTGTATATATACCTAAGTCCCACCTGTTTCAGTCAATAAGAAGATTTGAAATAGAAGATGGACAAGGGATCCTTGGGACATCCCAACTCTTACATCACCCCTGTTGAAGTTGACATTTAAAACGGTTAAGGATTATGGTTGAGGGTTAGGGCAGTGCTATTCAAACTTTTTCAGCGAGGGCCCCATTTTGTTTTCTACCAGAATTTCTGGGGACCCCTTGTTTTTTTTTATGAAAAGAAGCCAATAAATACATTTATTCAAAATTATATATTTTTAAAGTCTTTCTCAAATGTTGTATGTTGTCTCATACAATCTGTTCTCTTAATTTTTTTGTTCCCCCGCAACCCTTCGAGCTCATGACCCCGACTTTGAATACCACTGGGTTAGGTTTTAGGGTAGGGACGTCCGAAGGATCCCGGTTATCACTAGCCTAGACAAGATGGCAGCATACACATTGTTGAGTTACTTCATGGAGCAAAACATTTATTTTAATAGCGGTATGTTGACAGAAATATTCCATGTCAGTGTGCAAAACAATCCCAAACAAATTTCCCTTTCCTCACAATCAATGTTTCCTCAAAATGGCCTAAATGTTATTCAGATATTGAGTGGTGGAGAAATCAGAAAGCACCTCTTCCCTAAAACAATAGTACGTTACAGCTGTTGATATATGTGTGGACACTGGACAGATCCCGGTTTGGATATCTCGTGCACGTTTCCTGTTCCTCTGTATGCTTTCAATCTGATCGGAATGGAGAAGTGTAACGAACTCTTCCTGCGTGTGCGAAACAGCTGCTCCAATCCAGCTCCATGGAATATTTGAGATGTTGGTCTAGAAAAGTGCATGATGGGAGAATGTGCCTTTCCACTGCTCTGCGGCGGTCTCCATCCAAGTGATTCATTATGGTCATCGGAGATGGTTCCAGCCCCCCCATTCGTTAACCTCTCGGTTTAGAAATGACAAGGATTCATATTCACGGGGAAAATAACTTATTTACATCCTCAGTTAGGCCTAGTTTTGAAAGCAACTGTGTGGGCTAAGTGCTGCTAGACGTGCAACTGCTGCACATTTCGGTGTATAAAACATCTGAACTTATGATCTGGTGATAAAATTAGGCTAGACGTCAGCCACCCACTGCCAGTAGCAGATGGGGACATGGTTAATTACACATTTATAATCACAGCTTACTTGTATCCTCTAACATAGTCACAGTGCAGGGAGAAAAGATGTCCACCACAGAATAACAGAAGGGGCTTAAGTACAGTTTACCCAGCTTATGAAACACACGTGAATGTTCCTCAGCAAACATTTGCTGCGCTCACCCTGAGAATGTTCTAGATCAAAACAGACCCTACGGTAGCATGGCTCTGTACAGGTCTATTGGACTCATGGAGTTAAAATGCTAAAAGATATTAGCACGTCTGTTTAGAATCATCATTTGCTTTTTGAATGTCAACTGATTTGAGATGGCTGGTGCATACAGGTGTATGTAAGTGATTAGGACGTTGTTCCCTGTAGTTAATTTGCCGTTCAGTAGGCCTAATGCCTATTATGGGTTTGTTTGTTTGCTAGGACAGACTTTTCGGGATTAGGGTTAGCCTACGTAATCTGTCTGATCCTCCCCCTTGTGATTAAAATAATGATGGTTATCATATGAATATCATATCAGCATTACTGTAAACACTAGCTTGAATGAGGACCGTTAGTTAAATTCTTGTTCAAGTCATGCGCAAGGGAAAACATGCTACAGTGCATGTCTCCCAAAGACATCCATCCACCTGTCGGACATTTAGGATGTGTCTCAAATGGGACCCTATTCCCTACGTCAGGGTTCCCCAACTGGCGGCCCGTGTGCATCATTTTATTTGTTGCCTCCCCTAAATGTTATGTTGGACATAAGACTTAAACACCAGAAAATCAGCTCCAAGTAATTTTATTAGGGCTTTGACAGTAATTGTATAACCGTGGAACTGACGATTATGGATGAAGACCGTCATGAAAATGTAAAATAGCCGTCAAAACCATTTTAAATATATATATTTTTTAATCCTAAAATGAATGTAGACCTTTCTTTTCACGTAGATAAACTTGAGCTAATAACGGGAGTGTTTACTAATGATTTATAAGCAATTGTTTTGCTAGCTTAGTCTGTTTTTTAATAACATTTCTACATCTTCTTTCCAACTGTCCTTTGATGCTCGAGCAGCTAATCCACTAGATTCCCAGGGGTGTTAGCTAGAGGTCGACCGAATAGGATTTTTCAACGCCAATACCGATTTAAAATCGGCAGATTTTTATATACATTTGTAATAATGACAATTACAACAACTGAATGAACACTTATTTTAACTTAATATAATACATCAATAAAATCAATTTAGTCTCAAATAAATAATTAAACCTGTTCAATTTGGTTTAAATAATGCAAATACAAAGTGTTGGAGAAGAAAGTAAAAGTGCAATATGTGCCATGTAAAAAAGCTAACGTTTAAGTTCCTTGCTCAGAACATGAGAACATATTAAAAGCTGGTGGTTCCTTTTAACATGAGTCTTCAATATTCCCAGGTAATAAGTTTTAGGTTGTAGTTATTATAGGACTATTTCTCTCTTCCACTTGTATTTCATGTATCTTTGACTATTGGATGTTCTAATAGGTACTTTAGTATTGCCAGCCTAATCTCGGGATTTGATAGGCTTGAAGTCATAAACAGCGCAATGCTTGAAGCATTGCGAAGAGCTGCTGGAAAACGCAGGAAAGTGCTGTTTGAATGAATGCTTACGAGCATGCTGCTGCCTACCACCGCTTAGTTCGCAACGAGACAGGCGGCTCAAACTGTTGCATATACCCTGACTCTGCGTGCAATGAACGCAAGAGTAGTGACACAATTTACCTAGTTTAATATTGCCTGCTAACATGAATTTCTTTTAACTAAATATGCAGGTTTAAAAAAAATATACTTCTGTGTATTGATTTTAAGAAAGACATTGATTATGGTTAGGTACAGTCGTTCAACGATTGATTTTTTTTCGCAAATGCGCTTTTGTTAAATCATCCCCCGTTTGGCGAAGTTGGCTGTCTTTGTTAGGAAGAAATGGTCTTCACACAGTTCGCAACGAGCCAGGCGGCCCAAACTTCTGCATATAACGTAACCCTGACTCTGCTTGCACAGAACGCAAGAGAAGTGACACAATTTCACTAGTTAAAAGAAATTAATGTTAGCAGGCAATATTAACTAAATATGCAGGTTTAAAAATATATACTTGTGTATTGATTTTAAGAAGGGCGTTGATGTTTATGGTTGGGTACACATTGGTGCAACGACAGTGCTTTTTTCGTGAATGCACTTGTTAAATCACCCGTTTGGCGAAGTAGGCTGTGATTCAATGATAAATTAACATTTGTGCTTTGTCTTTATGGGGTATTTTGTGTAGATTGAGGGATTCTTCTTTTTTTTCTTAGTCAATTTTAGAATAAGGAAGTAATGTAACAATGTGGAAAAAGTCAAGGGCAGAATACTTCCCGAAGGCACTGTATGTTTGGGTCAATTTGCAAATATGTTCCGGCCCCCTGACCATCCGCTCAAGAAAAGAAAAGAAAAAAAATCGGCCTGCAGCTGAATCTAGTTGATCATTTTCCTACATAGTGTACTACTTTTGACCAGAGCCTCATGGGCCCTGTTTTAAAAAATAATAAATAAATATATATAAAAGTAGTGCGCTATATAGGGAGTACAGTGCAAATCGGGACACAGCCCCAGATTTCCTCCATTAGTTCCACTCTCTCTGTAATTTCTACCCCTGTGATTCTTCTTGTTCTCTATCTGATTTGCCTTAAACTGTAGCACTTTGCCGTTTCAACAACTGCTTTGCCTCGGTCTGAATGGTTTTTGTTAGCCTTCCGCTGACTATTTATTTGGAAGCTACTGCTTCTCTCCTCTTCCCCATAAGCTCATTAAACGGTTTGCATGTCCTCAGCAAAAGCTTGTGCGGAAGTGGCTCAACGTATGCCAGATACTGCCAATAAAGAGCATTGCTATTCTGACTGAGTGACATCTAGGAAGGTTCAGCATAGCAGACACTTGACTTTGCCATGCTGCTGTGCATTGGAAGTGAGCTTATTAGCGTCTCGCTACTGTGACTTTCATGTTCTTAGAAGATTTGATAAGTTGTTACTGGCTGTCCCGTGCGCTTTTCTGTATTTTGATGTATTGTTTAAAAATAAATAATAATAAATAAATAAATATATATATATATATACGTTGATTTACCACAGCAAGCTTAGGCTATACGGCCCAGAAAAGGGATGTGCGGAGCCTATTTCAAAATGAGCTACGCTGTTGTTGACTCAAACCAAAATCTTGGTGCCGCCGCTTACTCAACCACAGTTATACTTCACGCTGTTCTCTTTATTTACAGACCGCTTGTCTTTCAGGGGCCCTGCTTGAGACAGTCTAGTTTAGCTTTTATTTTGTATATTTTTAGCTCAGAACAGATATCAGGCAGATAAGGCTTGTAGTGCAGCAATCATCCTTTTTGGCCACCAAGCAGACAATGACTTCCTCTCTGTCGGCGTTGTGGGATCATTCCAATGGCCTTGCCACTGCTCCATTTCATGCTGTAGTTTAGTCACAATAGCCTCCATCTGATTAGCTTAAGGTTAAACCGGGGGAGCTTGTTTAGTCTTGCGTGCTCTGTTCCAAGTTTCCTGCCCTTGATTGGGGCGACTGTTCAGTGTTTGCTGTAGTAGAACATCATGTGTCGTAACACGGAACACGACCAAAAACTGTTTCCATAAGTCCTTCAGCTGTATCGCAAAACAAGAGACAACTTTTGTTGTAGCAAGAATGTGTTGTCTATTTTCACTACAAACGTTCATTTTTAAAGTTGACCGATTTTTTTACATTTTTTATAATCCTTCATAAGAGCTCCCTAACCTTGTCTTCCTGTCTCTCTGTCTACAGTGTGTCGAGACTTTGCTGTGCTGGAGGACCACTGCCTGGCCCATAATCTCCAGGAGCAGGAAAGTAAGTATACTACCACTACACTTCAGGCTGACCTGGACATCCGCTTCTCCCTCCCGTCCCTTATGGTTTCAGCTTGTCCTGGCTGTTCCCAAAGCAGCGCTCTCAGTGCAACAGAGAGCAGACCCCTATTTTCGAATGTGTCAAGAAAAGGCTGAGTGCTTTGGGCTGGGATCTGTTCAGGGCATTATTTTACTTTAAATCTGGATGCAGACAGTCGGCTTCATGCACATTTGAAGTCTCATTTACGTCCAAGCCATTACAATATATTGTCCGTAATAGCCGCAACTATTTCATGCAAACTGCTCCTCTGGTCTAGAAAAAGCACTTTGAGCTTCCTTTGCAGCATATTTGATATACAGTATTCCAAGCTCCCATTTTGTCTTCTTTACGAGAATGCAGACTATCGAACATTTTTCCAAATATTTAGAATTTAGAGAGGTCTAATGACTCCAAGTTTTCCCTCAGAAAATCTGTCACGTCTGACAGCGTAAACCGCAGCGTCAGTGGAAGCAGGCAGTAAGCAGCCATAAAACACAAGCCAAGCCACTGAGTATGCTTCACCCAGCAGGCTGGCACTGCAGGACTCCTGCTAGGCTGCAACCACAACAATAGCGCTTTGGTAGGTGTTAGTGAGCTTAATGTTTGCACACTGTGTCTGGATCACATTAATGCCCATCTACTGTAGGACGACAATACAGTCTAGTCTGGGTGGACGTTAGGCCAGCACAATCAGATTAGCAGGGATTGTGATGTCATCGGGGGGGAACGTCTCCTCCGCGTCAATCACTCCGATGCGGGCAGTGCAGGAGCATCATGGCAAAAACTGAAAGACTGGCCAATAGTTTCTACCCTCAGACCATTGGGCTACCTTCTCCCCCCTGCTATGGACATTCCCCCACCACGGACATCCCACCCCTCCCCCCAAAACACACACACCGTCAACTCTCACCTATCTTACCTGTTACTCCCCCTATGGACATTCTTTCTCCTGCTGCCCCCACCCCCAATGACATTCATCACTGTTGCAGTTGTTAATATGCATATTTTTTACTTTTGGGGTTTTATTTTACTCAATGATCATGCTGATGCTCCCCCTATGGTCATTCCAGCCCTGCAACAGTTTTGACTCTACCACAAGGAAGTGTTTTATTTATTACATTTTTTTAATTCATCACTGCCACAGTTATGTTCAGTCCATTTGGAAGTATTCAGACCCCTTGACTTTTTCCACATTTTGTTACGTTACAGCCTTATTCTAAAATGTATTCAATTGTTTATTTTCCTCATTAATCTACACACAATATCCTATAATGACAAAGCAAAAACAGGTTTTTAGAAATGTGCGCAAATGTATAAAAATATAAAACTGAAATATTACATTAACATAAGTATTCAGACCCTTTGCTCAGTACCTTGTTGAAGCACCTTCGGCAGCGATTATAGCCTCGTCTTTGGTATGACACTACAAGTTTGGCACACCTGTATTTGGGGAGTTTCTCCCATTCTTCTCTGCAGATCCTCTCAAGCTCTGTCAGGTTGGATGGGGAGCGTCGCTGCACAGCTATTTTCAGGTTTCTCTAGAGATATATTAGATCGGGTTCAAGTCTGGGCTCTGGCTGGGCCACTCGAGGACATTGAGACTTAGCCAACACAATGCAGGAGTGGCTTTGGGACGTGTGCTTAGGGTTGTTGTCCTGTTGGAAGGTGAACCTTCGCCCCAGTCTGAGGTCTTGCGCGCTCTGGAGCAGGTTTTCATCAAGGATCTCTCTGTACTTTGCTCTATTCATCTTTGCCTCGATCCTGACTAGTCTCCCAGTCCCTGCCTCTGGAAAAACATCCCCACAGCATGATACTGCCACCACCATGCTTCACCGTAGAGATGGTGGCAGGTTTCTTCCAGACGTGACGCTTGGCAATCAGGCCAAAGAGTTCAATCTTGGTTTCATCAGACCAGAGAATCTTGTTTCTCATGGTCAGAGTCTTTAGGTGCCTTTCAGCAAACTCCAAGCAGGCTGTCATGTGCATTTTACTGAGGAGTGGCTTCCGTCTGGCCGATACCATAAAGGTCTGAAAGGTAGAGTGCTGCAGAGATGGTTGTCCTTCTGGAAGGTTCTCCCGTCTCCATAGAGGAACTCTGGAGCTCTGTCAGAGTGACCATAGGGTTCTTGGTCACCTCCTTAACAAAGGCTCTTCTCCCCTGATTGCTCAGTTTGGCCAGGCAGCCAGCTCTAGGAAGAGTCTTGGTGGTTCCAAACTTCTTCCATTTTAAGAATGATGGCCACTGTGTTCTTGGGGACCTTCAATGCTGCAGACATTTTTTGATACCCTTCCCCAGATCTGTGCCTCGACACATTCGGGTCTCGGAGCTCCACGGGCAGTTCTTTCGACCTCATTGCTTGGTTTCTGCTCTGACATGCACTGTCAACTGTGGGGCCTTGTATAGACAGGTGTGTGCTTTTCCAAATCATGTCCAATCAATTGAATTTACCACAGGTGGACTCCAATCAAGTTGTAGAAACATCTCAAGGATGATCAATGGAAACAGGATGCACCTGACCTCAATTTCATGTCTCATAGCAAAGAGTCTGAATACTGATGTAAATAAATTATTTATGTTTTATAAATTTGCAAACATTTCTAAACCTGTTTTCACTTTGTCATTATGGGGTATTGTGTGTAGATTGAGGGGGGGGGGGACAATTTTAATCCATTTTAGAGTAAGTCTGTAACGTATTTCTTTTTTTTAAGTCGAGGGGTCTGAATACTTTCCGAATGCACTGTATATAGTGCTATTTTATATTGTTTTTATTACCATTTATTATATTTCACTCGTTCTGCGTGTTGGAGCTCGAAGCCTAAGATTTTCACTGTACCCTGCAACGACACCTGAAACCCTGTACATGTGACTATCTGAATCTCATAGATTCTAGAATTTGTCCTGAGAAACCAAATTCTTGCCTGCGTGTTCGTGATTTTTAGATGAATGTGTCATCTTTGACATTTCAGTTTCTTTGTGTCTGCCCGTGGGTGTGTACTTGTCTGTGTGTGTCTAATCATAATTGGGTTCGGAATGTAATGTCGTTCATCTTTCGGTGTCGCCCCTTTTTCACACAGTTTCACTCAAAGCCTAGGTTTCTATCTTACTGTAAGCACTGTCATTGGCTGCCTCCCAGTATTCATTAGGCCCTGAGGTCAAAAAGTCACCCTTCCCAGAATAGATTAAAGTCCAGGCCAGACATAACTACTACTTCCTACTTACTCACACAAATAAACATTATCCCCCAGATGGCCAGGGATTACAGCCCTCGTATCCCTCAGTAGAGCTGGGAAATATGGACAAAAATCCATATTGTGATAAATTGCCTGAATTGATTCGATAACGATAAGTTTATAACAATGTGCACCTCAGTTTAAAACATGATAACGTCCTTTAAACTCATGGCCGGCCCGCTCATTAGGCAGGATTAGGCGGCCGCAGATATAGTATATGGTAGAAAGAGTATGTGGCCTTTTCTGTAGCCTACAGGCTGGAGATAAACTGTATGACAATGTAATGAGACGGACACTTTTTACATCATGCAGGTTTCTCCGATCAAATAGCCTAACCTAAATAGCGCCCAATCAAATAAAAAAATGTGCTGACATGTTAACAAACAACATATCCTAAAAACAGGACAGGTCAAAGTAAAATGGACAATCAGGCTACTCAAAACTGTTGTCCATGAGTTTCATCCCGTGGGCTAAATTGTCATTTAGTTTGTATCTGTAAATATTTTACAAGCTGATCATAGCGAAAAAGAAAACATTTCTGTATTTCCCGCTATGTAAACACATTACAAATAGGCGCAGGATAACTCCTGATAAAGTTGGTAGCAGACATTCTGCCAAATTGATTAGTCACAGGGATCAGGACTAATAAAGCCATTTACAACAGCCTGTTTTACAAACAGTGGGCCTAATATGGATGGGCATTCATGAAATTCCATAACAGGCTGACAGGGTAGTCTTTGAACACCCCAGTAAACCCCAGTGAACACCCCAGTAAGCACGGTCCGTAGGCAATGTTTTTTTTTGGTCCGGATCGGTAGTCGTGTGTGTTTCAAAAAAAATAAAATGGTAGGCCTACCACAGATGGACATTCCTAAAATTACATTTCAGGCAACACTGTGGTGAAACTCCAGTCCTCTCGGGCCTGATTGGTGTCACATATTTGCCCCAGCTAACACATCTGACACCAATAATCAACTAATCATGATCTTCAGTTTAGAATGCAATTAGTTTCATCAGCTGTGTTGATTAGGGATGGGGGGGGGGGGGGGAAAGTGACACCACTCCAGCCCCCGAGGACTGGAGTTGCCTATCCCTGCTGTAGGCTATACTTCAGTAATCACAGACCGATGCTGATGCCTTTTTGGGTCTTATCTGGACTGGCCTTATTTATTTTGGTGCAGTCGGGACCAGCCTTGATTTCCAGTCCAGACCAAATCTGGAACAGTCATAGACATTATTTTTGGTTCATATTTTGTGCCAGGTCTGGACCAGCCTTGATTTGGCCCAAACATGGACATCTATAAATGGACATATTTTCAACTTTCATTCAGAACAGAAAATGAACTTAATTTAACGTTCAGAAAATACGCATCTTCACCTTTTCATTCAACGTCTGGAAAAATACATATTTTAGACGTCTTTTCAACAGCATTTTGCATACAGGGACTATTCTTGTAGGGGCAGGCAATTTTTGGTCTTGCTTAGAGTCACAGTACGGCCAGGACCGGCCCTGTTTAAACTACTACGACGACAACCATGGTTGTAGCCGTCAATTGTCCCATTTAACAATCACACACATTTTCAAATGTACCATTTCTCGACTATAGGCTATTGTAATGAACGATGTCAGCAAAATGACTGCGATGAGTGATCTGTATGGTTGATGTAAATCATTTTCGCTTTATCGTCCCAGCTCTATCCCTCAACCATAACTACTCCCATGAAAAGTCGAGGGAGATTTTAAGATCTATGGATCTGGACCTCAGACTATTTAGTTGGGAGCCCGTTGCTTTCCCAGTGCCCAATGAGGACAGAATGTAGCACTCCAGCAATAATGTCTTTCAATCTGGAAAGTTGCAAAAAAATCCATGGCTTTTCAACACAAACTTTATCTTGTAAGAGAAATTCTTCACTGGATGATAGGTCTGTTATCTATCCATACCTCAATGTGAAGAGCCTATGGATTCTGTTTGGGTCTGTCCTTGTATCAGTCTTCTGCCCTCCACTGCTATAGTGCGTCACGACAGGGCGGGTCCCCTCTTTGCCACAGCAACAGTTCTGGTTTTAGCAGCCAGTCAGTCTGCGTGGCCTTTGTCCTGGAGGTCACTGGGAATTACTCTTACGCAGCCTGGCTGTCCCCTACGTTGCACAGTGTCATCCTCACTCTAACCAACAGATGGCTACTGCCTGACGACCAGCTCTGCTTAACCAAAACATTTGGCATATTTGCATCTGCTGTGAGAGGAACTCAAATAACGGTTATTTTGACTCGGGAGGGATTGTTGCACGCGAGGCTTGGTTCACTCGACAGAAGAACTGCTGAGTGCATGGCTGTCATGGTAGGATATAGGGCCTACTGCTTTAAAACCCCGGTCGAACCGTCATGCACCAAAAGACATGCATGGCCTTGGGTTGAGATAATAAATAGGCTGCATTCTAAAAGCATCCGTCATGCCTCTTAACCCAGGCAGAAGCCAGATGGGCCTGACATTTGTCTCTCCATCACATTAGTGCTATAAACTAAGCTTTGTTACGCCTCTGAATGATTCCCCTTTTCATTGTCCAGCATCACTGTCCCATGCGTTCTTTGTCCAATGCTGTCTGGTCCTCTTGGAAGCCAGCCACAGAGAACTGGTAGAAGTAGTCCATACAGAAACGTAATTTCCCAGGCTACGCTGTGTATAGACTGAAGCTAGTTGTAGTGTCTTAGACCAGATTGTGGCCCACTGATTAGGAGGATATCAGATCTCTCAAGTTGAATTAACAAGAAACCTTTATCATGTGTTTTTAGAAATTCAAGATAACAGCAAACTGTAGTTTTCCCCCCGGAAAAAAAAATAGCATTGAAAGTCATAATATATTTTGTTCTCTGATGTCGTATGTTCGCCTTAAAAAATTGAGGCACCGTAAACCCACCACACAAATCGATCAGAATGGTCCTAAACATCAATGTCAGTCTATTTCTCTGTGATACACTGCTTCCCATCTTGTCATCTCACCGCAGCAACTTCATGGAGCCTCTAGTAAATAGTGGCGTAATTTGGTCTTTTTCACGTGAAGCCTACGAGTGGATCAATAGCCAGTCCAGTGGAGCTGAATGAGTAGCACGGGAGTGAGCGACACTCCTTCACGCGTTTTGGGCTGGGAGTGCGTCGGCAACGAGGATTTAGAGCCTGCCCTGTTCGAGTCCACGGCCCTGTCTCGCCACTCAGCCTTGGAATTGGCAGCTCCTCATCAAGTTGATCAAAGTGGGCTAGTTCGTCATAGCCAAGCTCAGTGAGTCAGGTAACTTCAGGGCCAAAGCGTGTGTTTTTTCCCTCTCGTCTCATCCACAGAGTGAACTCTAAACAGCCATTCTAGTTTTCAAAATGTATGTTCAAACTGTTTTGCTAAATAAACACCCTCAACTCCAAGTACTTGCGTCCCAGTCCTGCGGTTTAAAAGGCACCAAAACAAATAAACCTGAGGGTTCTGATTGACGTCGTCCATCTTGTTCCTCAGCGTTGCGGTTTGGCCAGATAAACTGACTGTCTCAAATGGCACCTTATTCCCTACATAGTGCACTACTTTTGACCAGAGTCCTAAGAGGGTGCTGTTTAGGAGGCAGCTTGTGAGAGCGATTCATGTTCATGCCTTGATTGTGTACTAGTTCTGAGCATGGTGTTTGTTGTTTTTTGTCCTTGTAGTCGAGAGCCACTTGGCATCCAACGTCCACAAGAGCCGTCTAGTGCAGCAGGACGTAGCGTTGGCCAAGCAGCTGCAGGAGGAGGAGGACCGGAGGGCCCAAGCCAAGGCCAAGAGACAACACCGGGACATGTGAGTGACACAGATACTATTATAAACCGGGTAGTTTGGGTCTTGGATGCTGATTGGCTGAAAGCTGTGGTATATCAGACATTATAAACTGGGTGGTTCCAGCCCTGAATGCTGATTGGCTGACAGCCATGGTATACCATGCATTCGGAAAATATTCAGACCTTTTGACTTTTTCCACATTTTGTTACATTACAGCATTATTCTAACATTGATTAAAAAAAATCCATCAATCTACACACACTATCCCATAATGACAAAGCAAAAACAGGTTTAGATTTTTTTGTAAATGTGTGTATATATATATATATTTTTTAAACGGGTCACATTTACATAAGTATTCAGAACCTGTACTTTATTGAAGCACCTTTGGCAGCGATTACAACCTCGAGTCTTCTTGGGTATGACGCTTGGCACACTTGTATTTTCGTCTCTGCAGATCCTCAAGCTCTGTCAGGTTGGATGGGGAGCGTCACTGCACAGCTATTTTCAGGTCTCTCCAGAGATGTTTGTCCGGGCTCTGGCTGGGCCATTCTAGGACATTCTAAGACTTGTCCCGAAGCCACTCCTGCATTTTCTTGGCTGTGTGCTTAGGGTCGTTGTCCTGTTGGAAGGTGAACCAGGTTTTCGTCAAAGATCTTGCTGTACTTTGCTCTGTTCATCTTTCCCTCGATCCTGACTAGTCTTCTAGTCCCTGCTACTGAAAAACATCCCCACAGCATGATGCTGTCACCACCATGCTTCACTGTAGGGATGGTGCCAGGTTCCTTCTAGATGTGACACTTGGTATTCAGGCCAAATAGTTCAATCTGGGTTTCATCAGACCAGAGAATCTTGTTTCTCATGGTCAGAGTCCTTTAGGTTCCTTTTGGCAAACTCCAAGTTGGCTGTCGTACATTTTCCTGAGGAGTAGCTTCTGTCTGGCTACTCTACCATAGAGGCCTGATTGGTGGAGTGCTGCAGAGATGGATGTCCTAAGGTCTACAGACAATTCCTTCAACCTCATAGCTTGAATTTTGCCCCTACAAGCACTGTCAACTGTGAGACCTGATAGACAGGTGTGTGCCTTTCCAAATCATGTCCAATCAATTGAATTTACCACAGGTGGACTCCAATCAAGTTGTTGAAACATCAAGGATCGTCAATGGAAACAGGATGCACCTGAGCTCAATTTCGAGTCTCATAGCAAAGGGTCTGAATATTTGTTTAAATAAGGTATTTGTTTTATAGTTTTAATACATTTCCCCAAATTTCAAAAAAGTTGTTTTCGCTTTGTCATTGTGGGGTATTGTGTGTAGATTGATGAGGAAATGTTTTTCTTTAATCCATTTTAGAATGAGGCTGTAACGTCACAAAATGTGGAGAAGGGGTCTGAATACTTTCCTATTGCACTGTATATCAGACCGTATACCAACGGTGTGATCAAACATTATTTTTACCGCTCTAATTACATTGGTAACCAGTTTATATAGCAATCAAGCACCACTGCGTTGTTCCTAAGAACAGCCCTTAGCCGTGGTATATTGGCCATATACCACACCCCCCTCGGGCCTTATTGCTTAATTATATATCGTTCTACCACGGACTCTACGACGACAATGACACCCAAATGTCTGCTGCCGTGTTAAATGTAGGAAAACACACTCGCATCCACACAAACATTTAGTTCACTACTGCCATCTTAACCTAACCGAAGGTTCTAGAGACACTCCTAGAGAACCATGATCTAACCCACACATTAACCCTAAAGTCATAGACGCCACAGGTACGCATGAGTCACACACACACATACTGTATTATACACACCATTTACATTATGCTAAACACCCTGCCACAGCCACATTTAGGGTGTCAGATGTGGAAGAAAGTGTTCCACTTCTTTCTTTTCGCCAAATATACTGGCTCACGCCGCAGTGAAAGTTGTGCTCCAAAGTGAGCCTTCCTCACACGCTCGCTAGCAGCAGGGCAGCGCCCCCAAGAGAGAGGCCAGATGCTCTGCCGCCCATACAGCCCAGCTAATGCTGCTTGGCATGCTGGGAGCTCCTGCTGCCATCTTCTCTGCCCTTGCCCAGTGTGTGTGTGTCTGTCTGTCCCTCTTTCTCTCGCCCCCCTCCCCCCACTTTTTTCATGTAGGCTGTTTTGTGGTGATGTGGGATAAAATCAATACAGTTACATAACATTATATTATTTTTATACCATATAATTTTGACCCGCAATATTTTTTGCGCTAGTTGGCTGTACCTGCACCAAAACTAGTATTTTTCTTTCATAGTTACTTCTTTTTAAATAGGGAGACAATTTATGTCCGCATCAAAACGTAGCAGACATATGGTGAGCAATATGTTTGGAACATCAAATTACAGTATCGAATCACAATGCACATAGAATCGCAATACATATTATATCGGCATCTAAGTATCGCAATAATATCGTATAGTAAAGTCCCTGGAAATTCCCAGCCCTATTTTCTCGCTCGCTCTCTTTACCCCATGCCTCGCTTAGCTCCTTTAGCCACACGGCTAGCTGTGGGTGTGTGAGGGGATGGCCTCTCAACATCACTGCTGGCTTCGAGAGGGTGATCTGGGGAGAGCACGCCACAGGTGCTGGTAATACCATTTTTTTGGCCCGCAGCCTGGCTGCCACCGTGACAGTGTAATTCATAGCATCTAGTTCCAATATGTGCATTTCAAGCAGGGTACCTGAAATTCAAATGAGAGGCGTTTTCTGAAATTAAAATGGAAGTCTATTAATTTTGGTAATGCACGCATACTGTTATTGGCAATCTCCACTGTTTTCAAAGGGAGCAGGCATTATAAAACAGAAAAGAAAATAGCCTACATATTTGCATACTGGCATATTCTCCCTAATAATCAGTCAGCTTGGGTATGATCAGCCTGAGTCTCACAGATGCTGTGCTTCTGAATCGGTCAGTTGACGACACACACGCAGGTCAATGGAGTGGAGGCTATATGCGTGACAGATCGGTGGCGAGACGTCCCATCTGCCTAATCTCTGACCCGTTGTAGTCTGCCCCGGCACCCTGAGCCAACACGGCTACAGTTCAGTGCATCGACTATCACAGCCCGACTGTATTAGCCTAGCTATCGCCGCTACAGTGTGATAGGATGTCTCATCACAACTTTATTACACGGGATAAAATCGGTCTTTCGTTAATCCTGAACAGACCGAAAGGAGGAAGACTGAAACGGAGAGACGCTATCGAGTTCGCGCTTGATTACTCAATCAAGTTCTATAAAGCCCCTTTTTCTTTTTTCAAAGTGCCTATACAGGAACACAGCCGGAAAAAGCCCAGACAGCAAGCAATGCAGATATAGAAGCACTAGCGTCCTTGTGTTCTGTGAAAGCCCTTGTTATTGCCACTAGTGTTATGGAGTGGGGTAGTGTGGATAATATACAAATAGGCCTACTATCCATACAAGAACTTTGGGCAGGGTACAGGTTTTGGGGTAGTTGACTGTTCTGTATTTGCGTCTAATGTTTTGTCTCCTTCACTCCCGACACACACACCTAGTGAGCGCAGCGACAATGAGATTGCCCAGGAGATACAGGAGGAATTGGTCCGACAGGCGGAGCAGCAGCGCAAGCAGGAGGAGAAGGATGCGGTAAGTGACAACACACCCAATCAACAGCTCTGAGGTGAAGTGTCCCTAGGTACAGATCTAGGATCAGCTTCCCCCAATCCTAACCATTTAACCGTTAGTGGGGAAAATGCTAAGCTGACCCAAGATCAGGGTCTAGGGGAAACGTCAACCTGCACCCAATCAACATGGGTGTACCTCCTCCACCCTACCACTACTGTAGTATCGACAGGTCACCACAGGCGGGTCACCGGATTGGCCTATTCAAATCCACTACTGGTGTTGCACCTTGTACTTGTTTATTCCACTTGACAGTTAGCAAAGCATGTCTAACCTAATGGCGACCTCATTATTGCCCTGTTGGCATCCGACCTGGGTTCAAATACTACTTTGAGTCATTTGAAATACTTCATATGTGCTTGATTTAGCTTATCTGGTTCAATGGAACCAATAGAATAGTCCCAAAACGTCACCCTGCCCATCCGGCGCTAGCCCCGGCAGGCTAAAGCTAACAGACCTGTATTTGAATCCAGGTCTGACTGGCACTGTGCATGTACAGGGCCATACCTCTGATTTCTCATAGGCTACTTCTTAAAACCCCTCTCCTTGCAATTGTAATCCTCAGTGAAAAGCAGCTCATCTGTGTGAGAAATCCAGGATAAAAATAACAAGCGAGGTGTCAGCAGTTTTGAAGGTGTTTGTTTTGATTTGTGTGTGTGTGTGCGTTTCCAGGCCATCGCTCGTAAGCTGCAGGAGAAGGAGATGAAGGAGGAGAGGAAGCGACAGAAGCAGCTGGAGGCCAACTTTGAGGAGGAGTACTACGAGGATAAAGGAGGTGGGTAGAGCGCCCCCTGTCTGTCTCAGGGATCCAGGGTTCTATTCCTCTGTTGTTGGAGGGACGGATATGGCTGGGGTACGTGCACACGTGCAGTCATTCACACGTGCATGTGTGTCAGGGTGGGGTGGGTCATTATGGCGAGGGGTGGATTGGAAAGGTCATACAGTGTGTGTGTGTGTGTGTGTGTGTGTGTTCTTGGTCAGGGATGGAGATGCAGGAGGTGTGTTTGGAGAGGTGCGTGAGTTACTGTAGGGTTGATTTTTAGGACGAGGATTTAGGAGGGCTGTTTCATAGTTGACCTTGAGGGTGCGTACTGCGTAGGTACTAAGGTAAAAAGGAGTCGTTTGTCATCGCTCGCTTTCTCTCTCTTGTTCGCACACACACACACACACACACACACTGTGGTTTTGCTCCTTAGTGAGCTGAGACGGTGCTTTGCAGGGCTGCGAGAGCAGCTTTGACTTGACTGCAAGGCTCCATTTTAAACAGTTCGAAGCTTGCCTACTGTCAGAATAATCAAGAGACTTGAAGGGTCTTTTTGGCAGTTAATGTTTCTTTCATAGTGGGTTCCAGCCTCCTCATCCCCCTGTCTTAAAACAGTAAGACATTTGTCGTTAATCATTTTAATATGTCTCATTGGGAAGTGTTGGTGGGATTTGGGCATTTTACCTTATTCACGGAGGCCTTAGTGGTGGAAGCTCTTTCAGGCCTCACAGCTAGATGCACAGGTGTGTGTGTGTGTGTGGATGAGCAGGCGGTGTGTGTGTGCAGGGGGTATTTTTAATTGGTTTCTTTAATGTTCTTCAACACCCCGTAAAACCCAGCTCACAGTGGGGCCCGGTAGGCTGAGGTTTTCTGCAGGCCCAGCCCCACCTAGCGCCGTTTATTTAGACAGAAGACGAGGAATATTTGCCCAGGACCGCTCTCTATTTCACCTAACGATTGGATTAAATCTTCTCTCCAAAGCGATTTTTTTCGTCTTCTTAAAGAAACAATAGTCAGGGATTTCGTACTAATCTACACAAAGCTAAGGCTGTGGTTACAGTATGTAGGTTAGGTGTGGACGACACACACACAGGTTTTCCCTCCGTCTCTGTGTTGACATGAACAGGGTTGAAGGGACGGTCACTGCTGTCAGGAATTTTCTGCTGTCTCGTCATCCCACACAGATCTCTACTTTCCTAGTGCGAGGCATTTTTCTGTATCCATAAACCGTCAGAGTTTCCGTGCTGATCTTTTCTCCCGATTTTAGATTACAATGAATAAGATTACATGGACAGGAGGGAGACCTGATCCTAGATCAGCACTCCTGCTCTCTGAGATGCTTTGTGAGTATGGGCCAAGAACTAAAGCCTCGTATACACTACTACATTGTGTGTACATGCTGTCTGGCTGAGCATTTTAAAATCTCAAATATCCATACATACACACACACACACACTCTGCCATGTCTTATCTCTGGCGGGTCGTGTGATTGGCTTGCCCCTCTCAGGAAGTGAGGGAAGGAGGGGGCGATGCTGTGTTTGTCTTAATCCTCCAAAATCGGGAGATAAACGGTTGGTTTAATGCTCAGCCTCTTCTACGCAGATAAGCCATTGGAAAGAGAGGAGGGGAGAGAAGTGGGAAGAGAGGGAGAGGAGACGAAGGAAGGAAGACGAGATATCCAGGCTTTGCCGCTGTTTTTTTTATTAAGCCACAGAAATAGGCTAGGGAGAATAATTTCCAAAATGTTGCGTTTTCGAGCATGACAACTGTTCACCTTTTTCAGGATACTCAGTACCGACTTAGTTGGCTAATACATCTTCGGCAGATGACTGTGACAGAAAAGTAGGCTAGGTCCTCAAGATACCGTTGGAGAGCAGCCCGGGTTGAGGGTGGAACTTTTTTCAACGATGACTTCACTTCAGCGTCATTTTAAGGAAACATTAGGACTTTAAAATGTGTTGACGTAGGTTTCTATATTCCCTCGCCTCGCTCTCATTTCAAAAGTTAAACATAAACAGTTGTTTCAGTTGACGAGATTAGCTTCACCAACAGCTGCAGGATGACCGACATTCCATTCAGCTGACAGGCTTTTTTTGGGCCGGCGACCCCCACCATATAAAAAAGTGATGTAATCAAAGGCCATTGTTTACTTTTTTAATTTGGGGGGGGGCTATGAGAAATCGGTCTGACAGTATTGCAATCTGAAGGAAGTATGGTTTGAAGTGACTGAATTGCATCAGAAAGGAAAGTGTCTGGTGATATTCCGTGTAGATAAGAACAGCATCGTTGATGTTCTTCCCCCCTCGTCTGATTTCCGTGCCTGGTCTTGTCCGTGCTGTCCTGCGCGGCTTGAGGGGAAACGGTCTTTTCTTTCAGTGATGGGGTTATAATATTTTGTAGCTTAAATGTTCAAAAGATAGCCACGTGTAGGAAGAAAACAGAAACGGATCTGTTACAACCTCATCTAGCGGCTACTGGTTCTATGAACCAAGCATGAATTTGATTTATATATATTTTTTCAAATCAGATAACCCCACCCCCCAATAAATCGGCTGATTTTATTTTTTTATAGCTTTAAAAAAAATATATAGATATTTTTGACTGTTCAATTTCAAGTGCCTCTGACCACAGTTCAATACGAAGCTATTGATTTGCATCTCTTCGGTACGACGCACTCCAAGAGGTTTGTCTGTCACGTATTACTATACTATGTCCATATTGTTCCATTACTTTCTCGTGGATGTCACTCACTGATTGTCATAACATGAATGCCTGCATGTCATCCCTTCTCCCTGCCTGAGGTGCTTGGAGCAGTAGCTTGGTTTTACCTCGGCTATAGATGTACAGGGATCGGCTAACTAGCCCTCCACGTTGGCTTCAAACTTCCCATGATCATAACATCCCACTCTGCATTCTAACTCGGATCCGATTGTCTGGGAATATTTGGAGCCAAAATGGCACCCATTTAATTATCAAACTTAAGGTTTGCCGAAACTGTACGAAATATCCATGGCTCAACATTTAAACATTGTCCATGATGAACCCTCACTGTCCTTACATGCAGGTGCTGTGACTTAACTAACCCTGTGTGTTCACTAACCAACCCAGTTTTGCTCACATCTGCCATTGTCTTGTTCCATCCATCCATGTCTTCCTTCCACATCGACCCCCTCATCCCCTCCCTCAACCCAGCCATCCGAGCCCCTCTGGACCTGGATGACAAACCCAGGCGACCTGGTTCAAACTCCCACTCCCCTGAGTCACATCCCCTTACCCCGGGCTCACGACGCGACCTCTCCCCCAAGTACGTTTCTTTTGAGCCTAGCAGGACCAGATACCCCCTATACGACTCTGTGGAGCCTAGCACCAGCGGACGTTCCCGATCCCCCGAGCACCATTTAGAGAGTAGGGGAGGGGGTAGTAGGGGCAAGCATGGAGACCCATACCCCGAGGACCACCTCTCCAATAGCAGGGGGAAACATGGGGGCAGTTACCCAGACTACCACCACCCCACCGAGGGTAGAAGTAGAGGGAAGGGGGGCCAGAGGGGCCGAGACCCCCAGGGGTCCCAGTCCACCTACCCAGACAGCCGTGAGCCCAGGAGACACAGGGAGGAGAGAGGGGATGAGGGAGAGCGGGTGGTGGTGAGGAGGAAGGAGAGGCCCGCCCGGCCGCCTCCGCAGTCCCACAACCCTGTGGAGGGAGACGAGGCCTGGGAGAGAGAAAGAGAGCGGGAGTGGGAGAAAGACCGGCAAAGAGAACCCAGGAGAGACGAGGAGAGGGAGAGGGACGCCCCGAGACACGAGGAGAGATCGCGAGACGGACAGAGACATGGGCAGCGATCGCAAGACCAAGAGCATAGCCGAGACAAACACAGAGAAAAAGACAGACGCCGAGAGAGAACCAAGAGCAGGGAGCGAGGTCTGGATGAAGACTATTACGAGCCCATACCCAGCAGCCACAGCCGAGCCTGGACTGTTGGTGGGGAGGAGGGCCCTGGGGATGAGGGGGAGTGGGGGCCCATGGCCAGGCTCCACTCTGGCCCCAGTGAGCTGTGTGAGGAGGAGGCCAGGAGCCCCCGCGTGATGAGGGGGGAGAGGAGAGGTCACAGGGACCCTGGGGAGGGGCCCAGCATGGGCACGGAGCGCTCCTACACGCACCCCGCTCCCAGGGAGCCAGGTACGGCGCAGCGCCGGGCCCATGGTCAACCGTGTGTGGTGTGTGCATGTGCAGCCTTGGCCCATTGCTGAGAGCTGCTGGTGGTGGTTTTGGCTCCCTAACACAATACTTACTAATCATACACTTATCTTCCTCTTCATCATCTTCTTCCTCTCCTTGGTGTGGCGGGTTTCACTCCTTCCCGTATCTGATTATCATTATGGTGACGATTCCACTGTAGTTCACAATAAAAGTCTCTGATTCACAATAAAATTCCTATGGTGGGAAACTGATGTGAATCAGCTGCTGGTGTTGATGGCTGAATCTAGGGGGGGGAGTCGTGATTTGAGCTCAATGGATCCAGTTACAAAATCGGGAAACGCAACATGACAGATGGTCCAGATAGAAATGTACTGTGTAGAACAGATATGATTCCATTATTTGTCAGCTTGTATACATTACATTTCTGTCTTGAACCTTCTAATTCTAGTCCTCAAGGGCTTCCGTCGGTGTGCAGTGTTTATAGCCCTACTCTCCACAACTGATCCAAGTACTGGCATCAATTTGTCCAAACGCAAATCTACTGTCTCGGACCATAAATTAAAACATGCCAGTGACTTAATCTAGTAGACACTGCACTACAGCCCTGGAGGAATCAGAGTCGGGGATACTGTGGTTATGTCGACTCGACATACATCTGTATTAACTTGTATGTGGCGCCCCCTGCAGGTCGTATCGTGCAAGGAGGACCAGGGGGTCGCGGCGCAGTGGTGGTCGGAGGGGAGTACGGGATGGGCGAGGCCACCCAGGGCATCGCCAAGCTGGATCTGAGGGAGCAGGAGATCCTGGACATGGAGGTGGCCCGGAAACTACAGGAGGAGGAGGTCAAGGTGAGAGGACTGGTCAGCGAGTGAATGACGACCCCCCCCCCCCACACATAAAAAAAAAACACCCTTTTATTAAGAGATCATCCATGTCACAGCCGTGTACTGTAATACTCCCTCTCGCCATCGTTAGCCTCTGTCTTCGCCCCCTATTTTAGATGCATTTAGTTACAGCAGCATCATCATAGATACATGTATAGTTGTCATTGTGCTGTGTTTTTGGGGGTTCATTGTCAATTTAACAACAGAATTTATGTATTGGTGATATCCTGACCAGTCTACATTCAGTAGACCTCAGCTTTGTATTGTGCTGTGTAGCTTCATGTCTCAGAAGTCTTTGAGGAAGGTCTTCGTCTCGACACGGTCACCTCCTATGTTGTCATGATAATGCCTAGGGATAATAATGTTCAGTACCGACGGGGGGGGGGGGGGGGGGGGATGTGACTCAAACTTGGCTTCTAATAGTTTTTTTCCGGGTTCCAGGCGAGCAAGATGGACAAGCGCGCAGCCCAAGTGGCTCAGGATGAGGTAAGGATGTGGCCGCTTCTCTCGGTCTGGAAACTTCCGTCTTTACAGACTGACTTCACTCCAAAATCTCTCTCTCTCTCGCTCACTTTATCGCGCTCTCTTGTCTCTCTCTCTCATTTTCTCTCACTGTCTTGCCCTGTCTCTCACGGTCACTGAAGTCTCGACTTTCACCTCATCAATAAAGCCAGCTATTGAGTGTGACAGTGGTTTGCCTTTGTTAAATAAATGATGTCCCCGTGGTCCATTTATTCTCTTTGGTCAGTTTTAATCTGGGGTTATCACATTTCACCACATCATGGGTTATAGCACCTATCAGTGTATACATAGCTCCTATCAGTGTATACTGCCAGATAACATATGAAGCAGCACTACTGTATGTGCCTGAAAAGTTCAAATCTTGGTACCCAACAGTGGGTACCAAGCCACTTGTTTAGGTAAACCGCTGAGGGATGGGGCTGGAGAAAATGTTACCGCTCTCAAATTCATTGGGACAAGGAGTGCGTCTGTTTTGTACTAGAGCTGTTTAGTAAACCAGGTTGTGTTGGCGCTGTCAGGAGATAGCCCGCCTGCTGATGGAGCAGGAAAAGAAGGAGTACAAGAAGTCCAGGGAGAAGGAGAAGCAGGGGATGAGGCCAGAAGAGAGGGGGATGAGGCCGGAAGAAAGGAGGCGGCCAGAGGGAGGAGAATTCAAGGTGACTGGACTTCTTCGCATCGTTTTTCTGGACGAGATGACTTTATGATTAGTAACACTTTGACTTTAGCACTACATGTACAGTATTTTGATAGTTGTCAAGATGGTATGTGTTCAATACTGTAATGTTTGTCCCTCGTATAGATGCATGTATTTTAACTGTTGTGCTGATTATGATCTGGTTTTGACATAAGAGTGCTGTAGTGAGAGAACCACGGTGTATTGGCACAGTTTAGGGTGCCTGTTTTTTTGTCAACTTGTTGATAATGGATTCCTGTATGTGTGTTCCAGTCAAACTCGGAGGAGGTAGTGCGTCCCAGGTCCCGAGAGGAGGAGTACCAGAGGCACAGGAACCACCAAAAGCCTGCCAGGTATTTGTCTCACTCTATTAGCTACAACAACTTGTAACAACGTTGTAGCACCGATTGTGTGTGTGTGTGCATGTAAACTCAGCAAAAAAAGAAACATCCTCTCACTGTCAACTGCGTTTATTTTCAGCAAACTTAACATGTGTAAATATTTGTCTGAACATAACAAGATTCAACAACTGAGACATGAACTGAACAAGTGACTCACAGAAATTGAATAATGTGTCCCTGAATAAAGGGGGGGTTCAAAATCAAAAGTAACAGTCAGTATCTGGTGTGGCCACCAGCTGCATTAAATCTCCTCTTCATGGACTGCACCAGATTTGCCAGTTATTGCTGTGAGATGTTACCCCACTCTTCCACCAAGGCACCTGCAAGTTCCCAGACATTTCTGGGGGGAATGTCCCTAGCCCTCACACTCCGATCCAACAGGTCCCAGACGTGTTCAATGGGATTGAGATCTGGGCTCTTCGCTGGCCATGGCAGAACACTGACATTCCTGTCACGCACAGAACGAGCAGTATGGCTGGTGGCATTGTCATGCTGGAGGGTCATGTCAGGATGAGCCTGCAGGAAGGGTACCACATGAGGGAGGAGGATGTCTGCAATGACAACAAGGCTCAGTCCGATGATGCAGTGACACACCGCTCCAGACCATGACGGACCCTCCACCTCCAAATCAATCCCACTCCAAAGTACAGGCCTCAGTGTAACGCTCATTCCTTCGACAATAAACGCGAATCCGACCATCACCCCTGGTGAGAAAAAACCGCGACTCGTCAGTGAAAAGCACTTTTTGCCAGTCCTGTCTGGTCCAGCGACAGTGGGTTTGTGCCCATAGGTGACGTTGTTGCCGGTGATGTCTGGTGAGGACCTGCCTTACAACAGGCCTACAAGCCCTCAGTCCAGCCTCTCTCAGCCTATTGTGGACAGTCTGAGCACTGATGGAAGGATTGTGCGTTCCTGGTGTAACTCGGGCAGTTGTTTCCATCCTGTGCCTGTCCCGCAGGTGTGATGTTCGGATGTACCGTTCCTGTGCAGGTGTGACATGTGGTCTGCCACTGTGAGGACGATCAGCTGTCCGTCCTGTCTCTCTGTAGCTCTGTCTTAGGCGTCTCACAGTACAGACATTGCAATTTATTGCCCTGGCCACATCTGCAGTCCTCATGCCTCCTTGCAGCATGCCTAAGGCACGTTCACGCAGATGAGCAGGGACTCTGGGGATCTTTCTTTTGGTGTTTTCTGAGTCAGTAGAAAGGCCTCTTTAGTTTCCTAAGTTTTCATAACTGTGACCTTAATTGCCTACCGTCTGTAAGCTGTTAGTGTCTTAACAACCGATCCACAGGTGCATGTTCATTAATTGTTTATGGTTCTTTGAACAAGCATGGGAAACATTGTTTAAACCCTTTACAATGAAGATCTGTGAAGTTATTTGGATTTTTACAAATGATCTTTGAAAGACAGGGTCTTGAAAAGGGAGTTTGTTTACAAAAAATATTATATACATCCATAGATAGATACCTAGATAGAGTGCAAGTCAAAAGTTGACACCTACACATTCAAGGGTTTTTATTTTTACAATTGTCTACACTGTAGAATAATAGTGAAGATGTCAAAACTATGGAATCATGTAGATTTTAGATTCTTCAAAGTAGCCACCCTTTACTTTGACAGCTTTGCACACTTTCATTCTATCAACCAGCTAATGAGGAATACTTTTCCAACAGTCTTGAAGGAGTTCCCACATATGCTGAGCACTTGTTGGCTGCTTTTCCTAAACTCTGCGGTCCTACTCATCCCAAACCATCTCAATTTTGTTGAGGTCGGGCGATTGTGGAGGCCAGGTCATCTGATGCAGCACTCCATCACTCTCCTTGGGCAAATAGCCCTTACACAGCCTGGAGGTTTGTTTGGGGTCTTTGTCCTGTTGAAAAACAAATGATAGTCCCACTAAGCGCAAACTCATCAGACCAAAGGACAGATTTCCAATCGGTCTAATGTCCATTGCTCGTGTTTCTTGGCCTGAGCAAGTTTCTTCTTATTATTGGTTTCCTTTTAGTAGTGGTTTCTTTGCCGCAATTCGACCATCAAGGCCTGTTTCACGCATTCTCCTCTGAACAATTGATGTTGAGATGTGTCTGTTACTTGAACTCTGAAGCATTTATTTGGGCTGCAATTTCTGAGACTGGTTACTCTGAACTTATCCTTTTCCTCTGGGTCTTCCTTTCCTGTGGTGGTCCTCATGAGAGCCAGTTTCATCATAGAGCTTGATGGTTTTTGCGACTGCACTTGATGAAAATTTAAAAGTTTTGGGAATTTTACATTGACTGACCTTCATGTCTTAAAGTAATGATGGACTGTCATTTCTCTTTGCTTATTTTAGCTCTTCTTGCCATAATATGGACTTGGTCTTTTACCAAATAGGGCTATCTTCTGTATACTACACCTACCTTGTCACAACACAACTGATTGGCTCAAACGCATTAATTCCACAAATAAAATTTTTAGCAAGGCGCATCTGTTAATTGAAATGCATTCCAGGTGACCGCCTCATGAAGCTGGTTGAGAGAATGCCAAGAGTGTGCAAAGCTGTCAAGGCAAAGGGTGGCTACTTTGAAGAATCCCACATCAAATATATTTGGATTTGTTTAACACTTTTCTTTTTGCTTACTACACGATTCCATGTGTTATTTCATAGTTTTGAAGTCTTCACTATTATTCCACAATGTAGAAAATAGTAAAAATAAAGAAAAACCCTTGAATGAGTAGGTGTGTCCAAATTGACTGGTACTGTGTGTGATATATAGATGTGTGTGGTACTGTGTGTGATATATATCACACACAGTACCACACACACACATATATATGCAGTATTAAAGCTGATCTACCCCCCCCCCCCTTACAACACCTATTATTAATGCACCCCTTGTTACATAAACACTTATTACACCAATATAATGCCCTTACAACATGATTTGTTCTTTCTCTCTCGTCTTTCAGACCTCCTCAACCTCTTCCACATGACTACGAGAATGTGGAGACCAGCTACAGCTACTCAGAGAGCCACTACTCTTCCCGCACTCCAGCCAGACCTGAGGCTGCTTACAAAGGTCAGTCTAGCTACTGGAGGCCCCTGGCTGTGTTTGGGCCTTAACTTCCATTACCTGACTAGATCAGTGTGTACATTGAGTGCAACGTTAGACTGGTTCAATAGGACTCCTATTGTCACGTGATCGTTTTAGTGCAGATTTAACCCTCTTTCCAATGGAGCTAACTATCCAGCATATACCACATTGTTGACATGCGCTAAATGGATTAGTTAATTTCCTAAAAGAGATATTCCACTTTTGGATTCTCTACCGTACACACACACACACACACACACACAGTTGTGGTTGCAATGAAAAGTTGAAGCTTATGTCTGCTGTCTCTTTATGTCCGTCTCTTCCAGGTACCTATTACAGGCAGTGACCCAGGCTCCCTAAGTTATCCATCCGTGACTTTGTTGTTCCTTTTTTAAATATTTTTTTTTACTCGTCGTTGCTGTATTTGTAAAAACGCCCATCACTTTGTTGACCAAGAGCCTTGGGACAATGTCACCTAGTCGTTGGCGGTGCGATTCTCCAGCGTGTGCAGTTGGCCGAGAGTTTGGGAAGCGTGCTGCTGAGAGCTGAAACATACACGCTTTTATCTTTCTTTTTTTTCCCGGTTTTCTTCTTTCAATTGGCGCAACAGCCAAGACGACTCAAAGGAGATGCCTTGTGACATTTATCCTCTTGCTGGCTTTTAACTGTTGAAAATGGGGGGGGGGGTATGAAAGCATTTCTGTTTTGCTGTAGTTGTCGTTTGCTGGTGTTTCCGTCCGTCTGTGGATCATGCTCATCATGGTGAATCAAGCCTTTGCTGGATATACTGTATAACTGTTCAATCTCCATCGCTGTCTATGGGATGTGCCTGTGTTGAGCCGAAATGGCCGCCATTGTACGCCTTTGAGCCAAGATGGCTGCTGAAGCTCGTTTGAGGCAAAATGGCGGCGGCGCAGCTTTTTACACTCCCAGGCTCCAGTTCTCCCGTCCTCGTATTGTGCTGCGCGTCTAGGATGAACAACATGACAGGCCCAGTCATACGTGCTGCGCTGCATATAATACTCCTTTTGAAAGACACATTTTTAGCATTTTCTTCACAGGAAAAAAAGAAAACCTACTATATCAGGATGCTGGGTCTTTGGCTTTGTGTTTTAATGCTTTCCAGTCCAGAAGCGGATGGTGATCGTATGTGGACTTCTGACTTGTTGCCGGCTATAAGCCGTTTCCATATGCGTGTATTTTTCCTGTGTCTTTAAGGGGCTGGTGTATTTCCCTACTTGGATTAAAGACTTGGAGGTGGAAGTGGGGTTTTATGGGACATACTGCCATGGTTAAGTGTTTTATGTGCATGCTTACTGACTGTGTGCTCTCTTGTGGGCTGAATTTCTATCCTCTCTGCGAAACTCTTTGACACTCCTTTAGTCAACGAGAGCCCAAGCCACTGAAAACTCCATCCATTTTGTTTTGTGGATGAACAAAATGCTCTTTTAAATGTTGCCCTAATATATTTGGTTGTATGTTCCATCAGTATTTGATAGTCTCATCTGTTTACATGCTCTCAGCGCTAAGACAAGTGGACCAGTAAGAATTGAATGCATGTATATTGCACCTGTGTGCCAAACATAAAATTGTGGTGGTCTTGGCAGGGCTGTATTCACTTGGACCCAAACGGGACAAAACAAGGAGGGACCTAACTGAATTCGTAGAAATAGAAACTCTTGATTTTTGTTGCAAAACATTTTCCGTTGCAAAATCTTGTTTTCTGTACATTCCATAATAAAAATGCATTCTGTCTCTTTCTCTCACACACACACACCACTCCTCTGACTGAGAGGGTTGTGTCACTTCCTGTGTGTGTCACATGAGTAAGCATTCCCAGGGTAGACATGCATGAGAGTGTGGAGGGAAGTTTCAGTCATCCACAGAATTAACAGGGAAAGTGAGAACATGATTTCATCCTACTCAAAGGAACCTATTGACTCAGACAGCTGTGTTGATAGGGTTTACTGCTCCGTGGCCAGTTGAGTCATTTTCTTTTCATATTGAATAAAGATCACAATGGTGGGCAGTGGGAATAGAGGCCATGCTTATCAGACGTCGTACTGTAATATAGATGCATGTATCAAAGGGGTTACGGGAGACTATAGGGACTTTTTGGATATAGAATGCCTCCCAAATTGCACCCTATTCTCTATGTAGTGCACTACTTTTGACCAGGACCCATATGGCTCTGGGGGGGAAATGTGTGCACTATGTAGGGAATAGGGTGCCATTTGGGACACGGTGTCACCATGTTCTAATAATTGTTTATTGCACAGGCGGAAAGAGTAATCAGACACTGTTCTCAGTTTGATCGACATGAAATGTTTAATTATGATCCACATCCAATGGTGTTGGTGGCATGCCCCGAGACTCTTCTGGACACGTCAGATGTTCTGGATGAGATTTGTGCCATAAGGATGATTATTGTCAGGGACTTGTAGATAACGGGGAAATCGCTGCTCTTTTTAAGTTCATGACAGTGGAGGAGGATCGGCGTAAAACTCCCAGAACTAAGGGATGTGTATATATCCTTTCGTCTGATAATAGGATCGCCTTGTGGACATGTTGAATATCAAATCAGAACACGTGCATTATCTGTACAGATAGTGAGTGCATATTGGTGATTTGCTCTATACTGATGTGCTATATGCTGTGAGTGCAAAAGGAACTGAAATCGAGTAACGGTTTCGCGATCCAGGGCCTGTATGCGGTCTACAAATCATAAAGACTACGACGTGTGTTGGCGCTTACTGTAACAGAGACTGTTTTGTATCATGAACTGAATAAAGGTTTTGCTTTTACCATCTCAAAACAATATTTTGCATGTGTCTTATTCACTAAACGCATGTCCAATTCTGTGGCGTCGCTTGTATTCTAACTTCAGGCCCGGATTCTATCACATTTCTATCCAGATTAAAACATGATGCAAGGCACAAGTGAATGGTTTATGTATGGCCTCAACTAGCCTAAATATTTTGAGGTGCATGTGGGTGCTATTACTGTAGCTCCCCTCGAAAAGAATCAATCGGGATTCAGACTCCGAGGAATTTGCTTACGGTATTTATTCAGTGAGTTACAGATATTGTCCAACACATGACCGGAAAATCGTATCGCAGAAGAGTTGACAATCAAAGCACAAGTAATACATATGTCAGTGTAAAGTCAACCATACTCTCTCAACGCTACACAGAGAACGTGTCGTGCCACATTCCATCTTTTCAGTCTCTTGTCAGGGAAAAGGGTTGGTCTGGGTAGGATTCCCCACTTACCTTTAGAGAGAGAGGACATGTATACACTTATTGCAGCATTCTGTTGATGCCCTGGTTTTGCCTGCACCACAATGTGGAATAGAGGAAGGCCGTCTCCAACACACAGTACTATCCAAGGCCAATTCCATGTATTTAGCCTACAAGTTAAGACCTCGGTCATGTTCACTAGGCAAACGTTGAAGAAAAGATTCCGTTTGTTCTAAATAACGCTATCTGAACATTCCGCAACGTTGTGCCCTGCTTAATGCGCCCCTCATTAATCCTGTAACACCGACCAGGTTAAAAGAAAGAGGCAAATGTTACAAAGCCACGTCTTATGTAGGCCTAGTCTAATTGTAATCTCTGTTCACACTTGTTTGTTCTAACTAAGCTGTTACGAGATATTCACCAGTAATGACTTGCTTGACTCCTGATCAATATTTGCATTACAAGGCAACTGTACCAAATGAGCATCACCAGTTCGTTACAAGTGTAACCTGTTTTCACTGTTAGGCCTGCAACTGTTTGCATATACGAAGTCTGGTTGGGCACGGAGGTAAAATGGTACTCAAATCATTATGGATTGAAATGACTAAAAACTAGCACATCATTTTCCCTTGTTTGAACAGTGACATTTGCTCACTTTTCCCCCCCGTCAATGTTCATTGACGGGGGGGAACTTTCTTCTTCAGAGCATCCTACATTTTTACGGGGCATGAACTCGACTAGGTGTCAAGCGCTCCACAGGAATGCTGGCCCATGTTGACTGAAATGCTTCCCAGAGTTGTGTCAAGTTGGATGGACTTTCTTTGGGTGGTGGACCTTTTTTGATACACACAGGAAACTGTTGAGTGTGGAGAAAACCCCAGCAGCGTGGTAGTTCTTGTCATAAACCGGTGCACCTTCTACCATACCCTGTTCAAAGGCACTTCAATCTTTCACCCTCTGAATGGCACACACAATCTATGTCATGGAAAGAGCAGGTGGCCTTAATGTTTTGCCACAGTATCCTACAATAAATTGTCAGCAAAATAAATAAAAAAATGCAAAAACTATCATTGTCCATCTCCAGATTAACAAATCAAATAGCCTAAAATCTGTTTCAAGTTGTATTTACTCATTTGGTTTTCATGATAATGTTGAGAGGAGCAACCTTGCGGCGAGTTCATAGCAATTTGATCAAATATAAAAGTGAGTCATGCTGGGTTGCGGTCATCAGGGAAAGTACATTGACCCATTTAGCTCTTCCCTGTGAGTTTAATGAGGAAGGAGGGTTGAGTGCTTCAGTAGAGCTGGTTCACCAACATACCAGACATTAGAATTTTCTCAATTGCATACTCTTCGCGTCCTCTCTCCTCGCCTCCTTATCAAAACCCATTAGAAGAGAAGGTCAGAGGGGAGGGACTGGCTTTCTAATCCAATGGGTTTTGAGAAGGAAGCAAGGAGAGGACACGAGGAGTACGCAATTGAGATGATCCTGTAGTGATGGTTTGCTTGCATGTTGCAACATCAGGGGGAGAAACAAACCCTTGACAACCTACTGTGGGCAGTCTGTGGGAGAATGTCAATGGTGTACTTCTCGCGTCCGCTCTCCTCGGCACCTCAAAACCCATTGGATGAGGAAGACAGAGGTCCGTCTGACCTTCCCCCTCCAATGGGTTTTGAGAAGGAGATGGGGAGAGGATGTGTAGAGTATGCAATTGAGATTCTCCCACTGAGAACACAGTACTTTGTCAAGTTTTTTTTGTTTTGATTGAGACACGCCACTGCCCCCTGGCTACAACAGTATGTATGAGTCTTAAAAACACAGTAAGGGCCGGTTTCCCAGACATGGATTAAACCATTCTCCATTGACAATGCTTTTTAGTCTAGAACTAGGTTTATTCTGTGTCCGGGTAACCTGCCCAATCACACTCAAACTCGTCAGGTTATTAGGACTTTGTCTCCATTCTCCAACTTATAACCGGAGGCCTTGACACCTGTTGACGTACCTGCTACACACACTACCAGAAACAATGACTGAAATCTGTTGGCACATCTCAGGCAAGGTTTCTAGCTGTGTGGGCAACTTGTAACACTTGGAAAGGACTCTGTGAGAGGTAAACTACTGTTGTACATTTTATTACAGTCCTAGGTGGATATTTGTATCATTAGTGCATGCCGTATCATTAGTGCATGCCTTATCATGCATTGTGGTTGCCACCATTGCAATACAACAATATCATGGTTCATTGCTATTATCAAATACATGTAGGCCTACAGTATAAACGTTATCTTGAAGCAATAAGTAATTCCATGTGGCATTATCTATGTAATGACTATAATAGTTACATATTAAGTATGTTAGCCTGTTTAATTCATAAAATCTAATGAGGCCATCTAGGCTAAAACATTTACGACAGTTTAGCGTTTTGAAGGAGCCATTGCTTCAGTCATGTGTAGGTTAGTAACAGGTTATTCAGTTGTTAGCCCACAAAAAGGTTTACCTGTGCCGATTAAACTTTTAATCAGAGTCATACACTTGAAATTACTATTAAAACACTAGGAATACACAGGCTAGTGAGCGAAAATTGTCAAGCAACACGACGTATGGCAATGAATATAACATGCTGACAGTTCAAGGTGTGCCTAGGCTAACTCACCTGCCGTGGCCTCGGTGTCGTCAAATGTTCCATTTAATAATCATGTAAATAATGAAGTCGAGATGGTCAAGTAAATGCCAACTAGGCAGCGAGAATGTTTATGAAGAGCAGTCACTCACTGTATGGCTTGCCTTACCTGAGAATTGAAAGTAAATGCAGCCGTCCCGAAACTAGAACATGCCTTGTTGAGACATGGAAAAGACACACGCCCAGTTGAATCAGCGCAACTTTTGCGCATTCATCATTGGAGAGGACAGCCAACTCAAACAGTCACCCGAGACACTTTTTGAATTGAGTTTTGAAAGTGCAGTAACTGCAGTCGACTGTGGCATTTTTGACGCAGTAATTGCAGAATAGCTGCAGTCTACTGCAGTTATACACCAAAATTACTGCAGTAAAAATACTTATTTTGGACGCAGTATTTGCCTCATACTTCACTCTGACTGAAATCTTTTTTTTGGTAAGGGGGTGGCGCTTGTATTGTTGACGGCGAGACCAAAATGTATTTTTTACCAAATTATTTTGCCATTCCAAATGCCATTCCTTTAATTCATGCCTTTTACGGGTTTTTCTTAACTTGAGTTAATACGCCTTGGGCACATCTTCAGATAAGGGTGGTCAAAGGCAGAGGATGTGTCAGGCAGACAAGCACCTCTGTACCTAATTTAAACCAGCCTTTGAGTGTTGACTCAAAATGTGTGAAATTAGTTATTAGTTCCCCCTAGTCTGCTATTTCCCCTTAAAACGTTATGGTTATCAATTACCATTGACACATATGCATTGTTTACCTTTTTTCTACTATTCTGCAATTAAGTGCCATTTTGTCAATGTTTGTCCATTTCTAGCTGAAACCTCATGTGTAGGCTACGAAGAAAGATTCATGACTTATTTCATTGTAGTGTTTCATCTCATGCAGTATACCATGAAGTGTCAGTCGAAATATTAGGTGTCATGCTAAATGATGAAGTTATTCTTTTTTCAGTTGATAACAGTGAGATCATAAGGAAGGAGGGAAAGATTATGGAACTTGAGTAACATATTCCATGTGAGTCCCCTTTTCTCTGACTAGGTTGGTGTGAGAGTTCTCTCTCAATCTGAGAGTTTCCCTTTACATTAAACTAAAGCCGGTGTGGTTGTGTGGTGCCACACCTTTTGGTTTCTGCATGAGGACAAGATTAAAAACGGCAACGACTTTGACTAACAAACATTTGTCATAGATGTTATGATTTCCATTTGCAAAAACTATTTGACACTCAGTATAATCTCATTTCGGCTACCCCCTTACTAAAAGTGGTGAATCAGAAACATATTATTTGGGCTCCTGAGTGGCGCAGCGGTTTAAGCCACTGTATCTCAGTGCTAGAGGCATCACTACAGACCCTGGTTCGATTCCAGGCTGTATCACACCTGACTGTGATTGGGAGTTCCATAGGGCGGCGCACAATTGGCCCAGCATCGTCCGGTTTAGGGTTTGGCCGGGGCAGGCCGTCATTGTAAATAAGAATTGTTCTTAACTGACTTGACTAGTTAAATAAATAAAGCATTTGCCTGTATAGTGATTTAAGCTGCATCGGCACCCTGAATGCTGGTATGCGGGTAGAGAGAGATAAAAAGCAAACATTCCCATCATTGGGTGTTAGTTAAAAATAGGCAACAGGCTGTTTGGCCCAGGGCACTCTGTGCTGTGCCTGATGCAGGAATGATATCGAACTGGTTTGACAACAGCAGTCCTGGGCCCTGTGCTAAGAGGGAGTCACCTCTAATACATGCCAAGACAGTCTGCATGTGTTCAGTCACATATCTGTTTTAAGGCATAGTTTATAATCACTCTACCACAAAGGGACTTTTTGTTGTACTGATCTACTGGCAGTGTTGAACTCATTGTCATTTTACCTGACATTATATCACTCGTACACCAGGTAGTTAAACTTACTCAGCTAGTCTGTAACTGCAGATAAGATACTTTCCTGGACTAAAACGCCTTCTCAGTGGAGCTTCTCAATGAAAATTCTCAATTGAGAGCGCTTTTTAGTCCAAGACGAGCATAATCTGTCTGGGAAACTGACCCAATGAGTAAGAAGGTAAATAGTGTCACAGATTGTTTTGAAACACTACATTTCTGAAAAAGGGGAAATACAAAAAAGGAAATACACAGACAAGGGAACATACGCTTAATTAACATAGACGGATATTCATTTTTACAGATCTTATCGCAACTTGTCACTTGTAGTGTCTTAGATGTGCTACTTAGATTGTCCACTAGATGGCGACCTTAACCCAATAGAATGACAATGGACAGCACTCTCCTCCTCCACAGATGTGTAAATATACAATAGACCCTCACTAAGCTGGCTTCTCTTATAGATCTGGGAGTTAAAGTTTTTTGCGGGACGTAACATATTTTATGAAATGGACGAAGACCCCTTTTGGTTTGTGGGCTCCACTTTCAAAACTATTGGCTGAAATTATCCATTACTTTAAATCACCATTGTTCAGATAGTCCCAATAATTCAAAATGACTTGCAAAAGAATTGACCTGGAAACAATTTTAATTAACCACGTATTGTGTTTTAGCTAGTATGACCTTCCCTGACACAGTGAGTAGCCTTGCATTCATTGATTGTAAGGTTACAGCCTCAAACCTGTGATGAGATGACAGTATCCAAGTAATATGATAAGAAATTAGAGGCCTGTTTTAAGTATTGTAGTTATCCTGCTGTTTTTTTAGGATAGGGGGGTGCTACCCTAAATAGAATCCCATTCTAGTTCTGTGGTGCAACGTATGGTCTTTGAGTGCTAAAAATAAACGTCCTTTTGTTGAAATGCACCCATGTTAATATTGTACGTCATTTTAAACATTATTTTAATTGGTTGTGCTTTGCAAGTTTACGGGTAGACTAAGTACATAAAGTGAACTATGCCATATGATATGGTAATTGTCTCGAATTAATAGATGACTCACTTTTTGTCAATAAAATCAAGATAATTTCAAATGTTTGTGTGTACTGCCCCTTTACCTGGCAGTCATTTTTACCACATATTTGATTATTTATTTAACCAAAAGACCCTTGAGTTTAGAAACCTCTTTTGCGAGGGATACCTGGCAAGAGGTCAGCAGGGAGTATTCAGCATGTAGATAAAGTACAAAATAACATACAGGAACAATACACTAAAAACAACCCTCTCTAGATTTAAGGTATTTTGCAGGTCGTTCCAAGACCAAGGAACGTTATAGGATAATTATCTTTTTCCCATCTCAGGACTGGCCTTATGAACAGCTATTTCCTTGTGCTCTCATACAAACTCATACAAATAGTGGAAGAAAAGGACCTCAGTTCCCTCACAGACTAACATGATCTTTTAGGTGTGTATCACTAAGCCTCGTTAAGTTGTCCCATTTTATGAACCTGTACACAGGTATGTAAACAGAACTGGATGTATTTAGTATTGTTAACCTGGTTGGAATATTCTAACAGATGTAGGCCTCCCGTACATGTAACGCTTATCTCCAATACATTGCATCAAATGTGGCAATCCTGAAATGTCAATCAAGTCCATCATGTAAGCCTACAATCTGCATTGGTAGAATTTAAACTGGGTTAGATTTTGTGTCAAAATAAGGATCAAAATCCCTCGGTTTGAATTTTATATGGGTTAGAAAAAGTTACGTTTATTAAGAAAATGAATTTAATAGTTCAGACTATGTGATGGATCAGATGACCTGACCTCCACAATCACCCGACCTCAACCCAATTGAGATGGTTTGGGATCAGTTGGAGCGCAGAGTGAAGGAAAAGCAGCCAACAAGTGCTCAGCATATGTGGGAACTCCTTCAAGACCGTTGGAAAAACGTTACAGGTGAAGCTGGTTGAGAGAATGCCAAGAGTGTGCGAAGCTGTCATCAAGGCAAAGGGTGGCTACTTTGAAGAATCTCAAATGTAAAATATATTTTGATTTGTTTAATACTTTTTTGGTTACTACATGATTCCATATGTATTATTTCTTAGTTTTGATGTCTTCACTATTATTCTACAATGTAGAATAGTAAAAATGAAGAAAAACCCTGGTATGAGTAGGTGTGTCCAAACTTTTGACTGGTACTGTATTACAACTTCAGTTTTGTAGAGTGGTGAGTGAATTAATTTGAATTGATCTCCTCTTAGTTATTAAGAAATGAATACACAAGTTACCTTTCCCTTTCTAACACACCCATTTTGAGAAATTGCCAACCTTTTCATTCAAGCAAAAACTCCTGGGGGGGGTGTGGTATATGGCCAACATACCACGTCTAAGGGCAGTTCTTATTTTTTTTTTATTATTTCACCTTTATTTAACCAGGTAGACTCGTTGAGAACAAGTTCTCATTTGCAACTGCGACCTGGCCAAGATAAAGCAAAGCAGTTCGACACATACAACAACACAGAGTTACACATGGAATAAACATACAATCAATAATACAGTAGAAAAATCTATATACAGCATGTGCAAATGAGGTAGGATAAGAGAGGTAAGGCAATAAATAGGCCATGGTGGCGAAGTAATTACAATATAGCAATTAAACACTGGAATGGTAGAATGTGCAGAAGATGAATCTGCAAGTAGAGATACTGGGGTGCAAAGGAGCAAGATAAATAAATAAATACAGTATGGGGATGAGGTAGATTGGATGGGCTATTTACAGATGAGCTATGTACAGGTGCAGTGATCTGTGAGCTGCTCTGACAGCTGGTGCTTAAAGCTAGTGAAGGAGGTAAGAGTCTCCAGCTTTAGTGATTTTTGCAGTTCGTTCCAGTCATTGGCCGCAGAGAACTGGAAGGAGAGGCGGCTAAATGAAGAATTGGCTTTGGGGGTAACCAGTGAGATATACCTACTGGAGCGCGTGCTATGGGTGGGTGCTGCTATGGTGACCAGTGAGCTGAGATAAGGCAGGGCTTTACCTAGCAGAGACTTGTAGATGACCTGGAGCCAGTGGGTTTGGCGACGAGTATGAAGCGAGGGCCAGCCAACGAGAGCGTACAGGTCGCAGTGGTGGGTAGTATATGGGGCTTTGGTGACAAAACAGATGGCACTGTGATAGACTACATCCAATTTGTTGAGTAAGAGTGTTGGAGGCTATTTTGTAAATTACATTTACATTTACATTTAAGTCATTTAGCAGACGCTCTTATCCAGAGCGACTTACAAATTGGTGCATTCACCTTATGATATCCAGTGGAACAACCACTTTACAATAGTGCATCTAACTCTTTTAAGGGGGGGGGGGGTTAGAAGGATTACTTTATCCTATCCTAGGTATTCCTTAAATGACACCGCCGAAGTCGAGGATCGGTAGGATGGTCAGTTTTACGAGGGTATGTTTGGCAGCATGAGTGAAGGATGCTTTGTTGCGAAATAGGAAGCCGATTCTAGATTTAATTTTGGATTGGAGATGTTTAATGTGAGTCAGGAAGGAGAGTTTACAGTCTAACCAGACACCTAGGTATTTGTAGATGTCCACATTCTAAGTCAGAACCGTCCAGAGTAGTGATGCTGGCAGGTGCGGGCAGCGATCGGTTGAAGAGCATGCATTTAGTTTTACTTGCATGGCATTGAAGCTCATCTGGAGGTTAGTTAACACAGTGTCCAAAGAAGGGCCAGAAGTATACAGAATGGTGTCGTCTGCGTAGAGGTGGATCAAAGAATCACCGGCAGCAAGAGCGACATCATTGATGTATACAGAGAAGAGAGTTGGCCCGAGAATTGAACCCTGTGGCACCCCCATAGAGACTGCCAGAGGTCCGGACAACAGGCCGGAGAAGTAGTTGGTTATCAGAAAAGTAGTTGGTGAACCAGGCGAGGTAATCATTTGAGAAACCAAGGCTGTTGAGTCTGCCAATAAGAATGTTTTTGATTGACTTTGTCGAAAGCCTTAGCCAGGTCGATGAATACAGCTGGACAGTAATGTCTCTTATCGATGGCGGTTATGATATCGTTTAGGACCTTAAGTGTGGCTGAGATGCACCATGACCAGCTCTGAAACCACGAAGCAATGTGGATACAGCCCTTAGCCTGTGGTATATTGCTATTATAAACGGGTTACCAACATAATTAGAGCAGTAAAAATATTTTTTTTGTCATACACATGGTATACGATCTGATATACCAAGGCTGTCAGCCAAACAGCATTCAGGGCTCGAATCACCCAGTTTCTAACTATGTATAACTACCTGCAGGCCAAGTGAGCTGCCCTACAGACGGTTTAAATACACTGCATAGTCTGCCACACTACGGGAGTCCTGACGTAGTTGGAGCAGCTTACGAGCCGTTAAATCTAACACTTTAGGTACCTCTGCCACAAACTCCTCCAGACTGAGGCAAATGGTGGATTGTTGCTTCCACGCCGCCGTAGCCCAGGCGAGAGCCCTCCCAGACATCAGAGTTATCAAGTATGCTATCCTCGAGCGATCTGAGGGAAATTAAGATGGCTGCAGCTCAAAGATGAGAGAACACTGGGAGAGAAATGCCTGGCAGGATCCTGGATCTCCAGCATATTCTTGCTATGTTCTTGGGAAGTTCTTGGGAAGCCGGAGTAGATTGGGGAGAAGAGAGTGAGGTAACTGACAGTCTGGGGGGTTACTGTAGTGGCGGGCTGCCTAACAGACAATCCGCGGAATTGCTCCAGCAATGTATTGAATGCACGGTCATGGCGTTCCGCCATGGTCTGGTATCCTTCCATAAGACCTTGAAGTAACTCCTTATGTCTTCCAATGGTGGCTTTTTGGGAGGAGACGGTGTTGCGAAGCTGGTCCGAGTCTGCTGGGTCAGTCATGTTCAGTTCGTACTATCAGTACTCAGGTTAAGACCCAGATGCAGACACAGGAGGCGGATGGTATGAGTCTCCGACTTTATTATAGTAGAAGGGGCAGCCAAAAGGTTAGTCAAGGCAGGCAATCAGAGTCAGGCAGGTATAGGATGGCAGGCGAGATCAGGGTCAGGACAGGCAGAAATTTCAGAACTGGGAAGACTAAGAAAAACTAAAACTAGAGCACAGGAAACACGGAACATGCTAGTAGGTCTTGACTGGACAAAACGACCTGGCAACAGAAAACGCAGGTATAAATACACAGGAGATAATGGGGACAAATGGGATACACCTGGTGGGGAGGGGTGAAGACAAGCACAAGACAGGTGAAACAGATCACGGTGTGACATCCAGTGCCTGGTGGAAAGCAGACTGAACCAGGTTTTCCTAAAAATGTTGCCGGTTCTTAGTTCCATTCCGTTTCTTTTTTATCCTGAAAAACTCCCCAGTCCTTAACGAATACAAGCATACCCATAACATGATGCAGCCACCACTATGCTTGAAAATATGGAGAGTGGTACTCAGTAATGTAACACTTTGTTTTCTTGACAAAAGTAAATTGCTTTGCCACATTTTTTACAGTATTACTTTAGTGTCTTGTTGCAAACAGGATAGATGTTTTGGAATATTTTTATTCTCTACAAGCTTCCTTCTTTTCACTCTGTCAATTAGGTTAGTATTGTGGAGTAACTACAATGTTGTTGATCCATCCTAATTTTTTCCTATCAACTATAACTGTTTTAAAGTCAACATTGTTCCAAATAAAGTGGAATCTTTTTTGATCATATAATTTTTTTTAAACAGGTCTAGCCAGGGCCATAAGAAAATAGGTAAACTGGGATATGACAAAATAATTAATCAGGGTGATTTTTCCACAAATAGGTGTTTTCCCTTCCATGGTAGCAGCATATTATCTAATTTGGGAAAAATTCTATTGAAATGAATTGGAGTGACATCATTTATTTATTTCGGGATATGAATACTGAGTCCACTTGTCCACTTCACCGTCGGACTATTTTATTGGTAAACTACACGGTAATGTAAAAGTTGTACATAATATGGTGTACTTATCCAATACATAAAATGGTGCACTTATCATAATTCGGTATAAAGCAGAGAGGTTAGAAAAATTATCTCAATCCTCTATGAGGCTGTGCAGGGATCCAAATTGCGGATTTTAAAGAAAACCTGAATCGCCAGCGTACAATGACACCTTTGTTTTTAAGCCCCTGGATTTCTAGCCCCTTGATATTATTGTTGGATCTGATTTTAAACATTTCGATGGCCATAATAAATATATATGCCGATAGTGGACAACCTTGTTTAACTACTCTTGACAATGTAATACTTTTTGAGAAGTAGCCATTATTTACTATTTTACACCTGGGGTTACTAAACTCAGCAAAAAAAGAAGCGTCCTCTTACTGTCAACTGTGTTGATTTTCAGCAAATTGAACATGTGTAAATATTTTTATGAACATAACAAGATTCAACAACTGAGACATAAACTGAACAAGTTCCACAGACATGTGACTCACAGAAATTGAATAATGTGTCCCTGAACAAAGAGGGGGTCAAAATCACAGTCAGTATCTGGTGTGGCCACCAGCTGCATTAAGTACTGCAGTGCATCTTCTCCTCGTGGACTGCACCAGATTTGCCAGTTCTTGCTGTGAGATGTTACCCCACTCTTCCACCAAGGCACCTGCAAGTTCCCGGACATTTCTGGGGGGAATGGCTCTAGCCCTCACACTCCGATCCAACAGGTCCCAGACTTGCTCAATGGCTCTTCGCTGGCCATGGCAGAACACTGACATTCCTGTCTTGCAGGAAATCACGCACAGAATGAGCAGTATGGCTGGTGGCATTGTCACGCTGGAGGGTCATGTCAGGATGAGCCTGCAGGAAGGGTACCACATGAGCAAGGAGGATGTCTTCCCTGTAAAGCACAACGTTGAGATTGCCTGCAATGACAACAAGCTCAGTCCGATGATGCTGTGACACACCGCCCCAGACCATGACGGACCCTCTACCTCCAAATCGATCCCGCTCCAGAGTACAGGCTTCGGTGTAACGCTCATTCCTTCGACGATAAACGCGAATCCGTCCATTACCCCTGTTGAGACAAAACCGCGACTCGTCAGTGAAGAGCACTTTTTGCCAGTCCTGTCTGGTCCAGCGACGGTGAATATGTGCCCATAGGCAACGTTGTTGTCGGTGATGTCTGGTGAGGACCTGCCTTACAACAGGCCTACACGCCAACAGGCCTCCATCATTACTTTAAGACATGAAGGTCAGTCAATACAGAAAATTTCAAGAACTTTGAAGGTTTATTCAAGTGCAGTCGCAAAACCCATCAAGCACTATGATGAAACTGGCTCTCACGAGGACCGCCACAGGAAAGGAAGACCCAGAGTTACCTCTGCTGCAGAGGATAAGTTCATTAGAGTTAACTGCACCTCAGATTTCAGCCCAAATAAATGCTTCACAGAGTTCAAGTAACAAACACGTCTCAACATCAACTGTTCAGAAGAGACTGCTTGAATCAAGGCTTCATGGTCGAATTGCTGCAAAGAAACCACTACTAAAGAACACCAATAAGAAGAGACTTTCTTGGGCCAAGAAATAGGAGCAATGGACATTAGACCGGTAGAAATCTGAGATTTGAGATTTTTTTGTTCCAACCGCCGTGTCTTTGTGAGACGCAGAGTAGGTGAACGGATGATCTCTGCATGTGTGAGGCATGGAGGAGGAGGTGTTATGGTGTGGGGGTGCTTTGCTGGTGACACCGTCTATGCTTTATTTAGAATTCAAGGCACACTTAACCAGCATGGCTACCACAGCATTCTGCAGCAATACACCATCCCATCTGGTTTGTGCTTAGTGGGACTATCACTTGTTTTTCATCAGGACAATGACCCAAAACACACCTCCAGGCTGTGTAAGGGCTATTTGACCAAGAAGGAGAGTGATGGAGTGCTGCATCAGATGACCTGGCCTCCACAATTACCCGACCTCAACCCAATTGAGATGGTTTGGGATGAGTTGGACCGCAGAGTGAAGGAAAAGCAGTGCTCAGCATATGTGAGAACTCATTTAAGACTGTGGGAAAAGCATTACTCATGAAGCTGATTGAGAGGATGCCAAGAGTGTGCAAAGCTGTCATCAAGGCACAGGGTGGCTACTTTGAAGAATCTCAAATATATTTTGATTTGTTTAACACTTGTTTTGGTTACTATATGATTCCATATGTGTTATTTCACAGTTTTGATGTTTTCACTATTATTCTACAATGTAGAAAATAGTCAAATAAAGAAAAACCCTTGAATGAGTAGGTGTGTCCAAACTTTTGATTGGTAGTGTACCTGTTCATGTGTAACGAGTGCGCTGAGAGTCGGGAAGCAAGTACAGGGAGTGAGTGTTTTAATAAATAAACAACGCACCGATACGAAACAGAGTCAATAACACCTGAGGAAAGAACCAAGGGGAGTGACAGATACAGGGAAGATAATCAAGGAGGTGATGGAGTCCAGGTGAGTGTCATGAGGCGCTGGTGCGCTTGACGATGGTGACAGGTGTGCGGGATAATCAGCAGCCTGATGACCTAGAGGCCGGAGAGGGAGTATACGTGACATCATGTATGTGTCGAATAAACCCTTATTCCATATCACGGTGGACTCGGTGTATTATTGTACCAGAGTTAAACATCAAATCAGGTTAAAAGTGCTTTGAAACAATGCCAGCAAAATGTAACCTAGACTAATTTACTGGCTAACTGCAGTGAGTTGGAAGAAGCTACATATCCAGTAGTCTTCCACATGATTAGTTGATTATTTGAATCAGCTGTGTATTATTAGGGCAAAAACCAAAACGTGCACTCCTTGAGGTCCCGAGGACCAAGTTTGGGAAACCCTGGATAATAGGCACATTTTGTGTGAACTTAAGGCCTTTGAATCTCAAGCCTAAACCTCCTGCTCTCTGCCCTTACTCATTTGGGCTGCTCAGTTATTGAAGGTGAATTACTGCCATCTGCTGGATCATAAAGATACTGCCATTAATACATTTCATTACCACTCTTACATTCGTAATGTTGATCACAAACATCAAAGTAACATTTGCAATGGAAATGAAGGGCATTTCATTAATTTTGACATTTGCTCAGTACATGAAGGGTGTAATTTCCAATGCTATTGAGTTGCCAGCACCGATTGGAGGGTGAGTGTTGAGACAATATCCTCTCTGTATCTATTTGCAGATCCAGAGGCGTCAGGCAGTAGGTCCTCTGTTATCCTGGTCAAATGAATTGTGGTAGAAAATTCACATCACATTCGGATTCATAATGTAGCTTTTTTTGTGGCCATGGAGCCTTTGGGCCAGCATAGTGCCCATATAAATTCTGATGACAAATACCATACTATGGCTTTTATACCTAAGCCCTTCTAGCCTTGTACACTTTTGGAATTACTATATCCTATGGGAGCAGCCAGAACATTTTGGATACTGAAGTTGAAAATCGGTCTGAAAATAGGAGAGTTTCCAGACCAAGGGCACAAATGAGCTAAATGAGCTACAAAAAAATACCAGATATACCACGTGGTACATACACATTGTTGAAATTAGGACAGGGTTTGATGTGTTTTACTGAGCCAAAACCAACTGAAAAATGGGGTTTATGCTTCAAGTTACCCTTTGAAATGTCAAACTCCATACAAGTGTCATCTGTCAACTTTCAGTAAAAAAAAGCACACTTGAAGCGACTGTAAACATTTAATTAAACTGATTGAATCAAAGTTGAACAAGAGTTGGCAGAGTTCAGGATGAAGGGGATAAAGTCGTTGATGTTGTCGGGCAGCGTGGGATTGGTGCCAACAGCAAAGCAACTTCCCCTGGAGAGAAAGAGAACAGGTGACAGTGGAGGGATCATTCAAATGATGTGAAAGGGATTCAGTATTCTAACACACAGGTAATAAGAAAATAGCCTGATGTGGACACCAATTCCGAGGGAAACTATGCAAGTGTCAAGGAGTCATCTATAGGTAATACCACTCAACACGAGAAAGAGACACACCTTGAGAGCATCATGCCAAACAGGAAGTGTAAAGAAGGGTCTTTCCTTGAAATACAGGGACAGAGAGGAGGGTCTCTGCTGAGGTTCACGCGTTCTGATATGTTCTGTCCAGTTGTCCCTCAAACAGGCCTGCGGGTGCCATCAACCAGCCGACATACCATCTGAGTGAGTGAACTGTGAGGGCGGCAGAAAGAGAGAGAGATGAATTATCAATGTTGAGCATTCAATTTTTAAAAAGGGTGTAATACTGTTCCAGAGTCAGATTGTCTCAGCACGGTAGGGTAGAGTTAGAGAGATATGCAAACACACAGTCATGGGGCCAGGCGTATTGCTTCTCATTAGGGTGTTGTAGGAGGAAGTAGTGTAGGACCTTGAGAGCTTCTGGATAGGGCTGAGTGACTGGAATGTGTGAATGGTCCTGTGAATGAGAGCGAGGGAGAGAGAGTGGTGGGGTGGGGGATCAGTAAACAAGTAATGTCAGACTTTCCCCGTATCATTGATCAGCCCCCCTGAAAAGGTGTTAGGTTTGCATTCAGAAAAGTAGGCCAATTGTTGTAGCAATTCAATGTAGTATCCTCACCATTATGCTTTTTCTACATCTGCCTTTCGGTAAGCAGGGAAATAGGTTCATGAGTTACACCCACGCCAATAAAAAGTCTGATTGTAACTTACTCTATTGGCTGGTGTAACTGGATGAAGTTCATGATGATCTGCACAGATGCCACACTGTGTCCTTCTCCTGCGGGAACATTCTGAACCCACACACAATATCAGCATTGGCTATAGCTTAGCTGGATATTGTTGTCTTGAATGTATAAGAAATAGCTATACAAAGAGCCAGATAGGTAACCATTTAGAGTAACTGTAGTTCATTATTAGCCTACTCAGTCAATACGCACCAGCCAGACAGAAGATCTAGCTAAGTTAGCTACAGAAAGTCATGTAAGAATGTCACCTTTCTGCAGCAGGTACCTCTGGTCGGGCCGCTTCATCTTGTAGCAGGTTGGACTGCTGCGGCCGCTTGGCGGACGGACGGCTCGTTCACCGGGCTCGCTGATTTACGTACGGTACTGCTACTGCTGCCTTTTGATATTCAAACAACGATTATCTACAAATAAATGACAAAATCGTGATCTCAAGATGGTAAACCTCACTGTAGAAACAATAAATAGTAGGGAGTAGGGAGAGCATGGGATTGTGGTCCACGCTAATTTTTGCAGTGCATAACATATTCCTTTTTTTTTGCAGCCATTCTAATAATTTGGTCAGGTAAAAAAATATATATTTGAACGTGTATATCACAATCTAGCATAATGGTAGCCTACTTTCTGGCCTTTACATGAGAGATTTTCAAGCATTTTGAATGAGGAGCTGGCTGGGAGCCAAATGATGCGGCTATTTTACGTGAACGGAGCCAAATGATGGGGCTCATCAGAAAGACTCGGACGCATGGTCTCGTGGTTGAGAAACAACAACTGCGCTCCTTGAGTGACAGGGGGCGGGGTGGGTCTAGAGAGAGAGAGAGAGAGAGAGAGAGAGAGAGAGAGAGAGAGAGAGAGAGAGAGAGAGAGAGAGAGAGAGAGAGAGAGAGAGAGAGAGAGAGAGAGAGAGAGAGAGAGAGAGAGAGAGAGAGAGAGAGAGAGAGAGAGAGAGAGAGAGAGAGAGAGAGAGAGAGAGAGAGAGAGAGAGAGAGAGAGAGAGAGAGAGAGAGAGAGAGAGAGAGAGAGAGAGAGAGAGAGAGAGAGAGAGAGAGAGAGAGAGAGAGAGAGAGAGAGAGAGAGAGAGAGAGAGAGAGAGAGACTCCCCTTATGGACTCAAACGGGAAATATATACAAGAAAATAAACTTTTTCCCAAACACAGAGTGTCTAAACTCTGGTGTCCAAACACCCAGTGCGCCCTAGACCTTCTGTCTGATGGACCAACTAGGCTTCTGTCTGATGGACCAACTAGGGTCACCCAGCCACATAATAATACACAGGCACAAAGGACCTGAGAGCACAGCAGGAAAGGGTGGCCACAGCACTCAAAGGAGTGATTGAAAAAGCTTCTTCTACAAGTGGTTATCTCCACCTTGTTCCCACGAAAAGACTTCCACCCTACTACCATACAGCGGGTAAACGCAAGTATTTCCCGTGACTGTGCCTCAAAACCAAATGTTTACCTGGCTCACCACTCCACCCTGGACTTCAACAGCCTTTACGACCAGGTCCACCTGTACAAGGCAGCAGTGCCCACCTTCGCCCGGACCCTAAAGGATATCACCCTCAAAAGCAGCCCCAACACGTCACACAGGAGCAACAGATCAATACACACCTCAACCAGACCAGCGAGACACTCTCCCAGACCTGCGGGACTCCCCCGCACCGGTCCTACTCATAGAGGACCCACGCCAAGAGGACTTACATCCAGACCACAGCACCACCAGCCACATCCACACCCCCACCCCAACCAATCAACACACCCCCAAGTCAACTATGCCCCCACCCCATTTAGGCCCCCTCAGATAAGACTTATACCCCTCCTGCCCAACCCATGCCCCACACTCCCACAAAGAGGGCCTCAACATGGTAGTCACACATACGCCCAGGCCATGAGCAGGCAAACAGGCCCATCCCCAACTCTGACACTAGCCCTAGCCAATGGCAGGTACCAGATGCTCAGCAGGCTCTGCTCACACTTACTGGTCTGAGGCCAAACCACACGACCAACAACATTGGACACATTATGGAACACAAAGCCTTCACTATCTCATCCTGGAATATCGGACTCCTGAGGTCATCTGTCTTTGGCCTGAAGAGCAGGAACCTGGACTTCACCAAAGAAATCAGAAAAATACAGACATTGTCATCCTGCAAGAAACATGATATAGAGGAGACCCACTGGTTGCCCTCTAGGTTACAGAGAGCTGGTAGTCCCATCCACCAAACTACCAGGTGTGAAACAGGGAAGGGACTCAGGGGGTATGCTAATTTGGTATAAACCAGACCTAACTCATTCTATAAAATTAATCAAAACAGGAACATTTTACATTTGGCTAGAAATTCAAAAGGAAATCTTAACAGAGATAAATGTCCTCCTGTGTGCTACCTATATCCCCCCACTAGAATCCCCAGACAGCTTCTCCATCCTGGAGGGGGAAATCAATCATTTCCAGGCCCAGGGACATGTACTAGTCTGTGGCGACCTAAATGCCAGAACTGGACAAGAACCTGACACCCTCAGCACACAGGGGGTAAAAACACCTGCCTGGAGGTGACAGCATTCCCTCCCCCATATGCCCCCCTAGACACAACTACGACAACATAATCAACAAAAACGGGTCACAACTCCTGCAGCTCTGTCGCACGTTGGGTATGTACATAATCAATGGTAGGCTTCAAGGGGACTCCTATGGTAGGTACACCTATAGCTCATCTCTTGGCAGTAGCACTGTAGACTACTTTATCACTGACCTCAACCCAGAGTCTCTCAGAGCGTTCACAGTCAGCCCACTGACACCCCTATCAGACAACAGCAAGATCACAGTCTACTTGAACAGAGCAATACTCAATCATGAGGCATCAAAGCCAAAGGAACTGAATAATATTAAGAAATGCTATAGATGGAAGGAATGTAGTGTGGAAACCTACCAAAAAAACAATTAGACAACAACAAATTCAATCCCTTTTAGACAACTTCCTGGACAAAACGTTCCACCGTAATAGTGAAGGTGTAAACTTGGCAGTAGAAAACTTAAACAGTATATTTGACCTCTCAGCTTCCCTATTAAATCTGAAAAGGTCAAACAGAAAACCTAAGAAAATTAACAACACTGACAAATGGATTGATGAATTTGAGAAACCTATCCAACCTAAAACATAGTGACCCAGAAAACCTGAGTCCACACCTTCACTATGGTGAATCACTAAAACAATACAGAAATACACTATGGAAAAAGAAGGAACAGCACATCTGAAATCAGCTCAGTGTAATTGAAGAATCCATAGACTCTAACCACTTCTGGGAAAATTGGAAAACACTAAACAAACAACAACACGAAGAGTTATCTATCCAAAATGGAGATGTATGGGTAAACCACTTCTCCAATCTTTTTGGCCCTATAACAAAGAACAAACAGCAAAAACATATACATGATCAAACACAAATCTTAGAATCAACTATTAAAGACTACCAGATCGCACTGGATTCTCCAATTACATTGAATGAACTACATGACAAAATACAAACCCTCCAACCCAAAAAGGCCTGTGGTGTTGATGGTATCCTCAATGAAATGATAAAATATACCGACAACAAATTCCAATTGGCTATTCTTAAACTCTTTAACATCATCCTTAGCTCTGGCATCTTCCCCAATATTTGGATCCAAGGCCTGATCACCCCAATCCACAAAAGTGGAGACAAATGTGACCCCAATAACTACCGTGGGATATGCGTCAACAGCAACCTTGGGGAAATCCTCTGCATTATCATTAACAGCAGACTTGTACATTTCCTCAGTGAAAACAATGTACTGAGCAAATGTAAAATTGGCTTTTTACCAAATTACCATACAACAGATCACATGTTCACCCTGCACACCCTAATTGACAAACAAACAAACCAAAACAAAGGCAAAGTCTTCTCATGTTTTGTTGATTTCAAAAAAGCCTTTGACTCAATTTGGCATAAGGGTCTGCTATACAAATTGATGGAAAGTGGTGTTGGGGGAAAAACATACGTCATTATAAAATCCATGTACACAAACAGCAAGTGTGCGGTTAAAATTGGCAAAAAACACACATTTCTTTCCACAGGGTCGTGGGATGAGACACGGATGCAGCTTAAGCCCCACCCTCTTCAACATATATATCAACGAATTGGCGAGGGCACTTGAACAGTCTGCAGCATCCGGCCTCACCCTACTAGAATCTGAAATCAAATGTCTTCTGTTTGCTGATGATCTGGTGCTTCCGTTACCAACCAAGGAGGGCCTACAGCAGCACCTAGATCTTCTGCACAGATTCTGCCAGACCTGGGCCCTGACAGTAAATCTCAGTAAGACAAAAATAATGGCGTTCCAAAAAAGGTCCAGTCGCCAGGACCACAAATAAAATTCCATGTCGGCACCGTTGCCATAGAGCACACTAAAAACTATACATACCTTATGTCACGCCCTGACCATAGTTTGCTTTGTATGTTTTATGTTTTGTTTGGTCAGGGTGTGATCTGAGTGGGCATTCTATGTTGTATGTCTGGTTTGTCTATTTCTATGTGTTTGGCCTGATATGGTTCTCAATCAGAGACAGGTGTTTTGCGTTGTCTCTGATTGGGAACCATATTTAGGTAGTCTGTTTTGTATTGTGGGTTGTGGGTTATTGTCTATGTGTTAGTTTCTTGTGTCTGCACTATTATATATAGCGTCACGTTCGTTTTGTATTAGTTTGGTTTAGTGTTTCTTCTTAAATAAATAGAAGAATGTATTCACTTCACGCTGCGCCTCGGTCCTCCTCTCTTCCACATTACGACGATCGTGACACCTTGGCCTAAACATTAGCGCCACAGGTAACTTCCACAAAGCTGTGAACGAGCTGAGAGACAAGGCAAAATGGGCCTTCTATGCCATCAAAAGGAACATAAGATTCGACATACCAATTAGGATCTGGCTAAAAATACTTGAATCAGTTATAGAACCCAATGCCCTTTATGGTTGTGAGGTCTGAGGTCAGCTCACCAACCAAGAATTCACAAAATGGAACAAACACCAAATTGAGACTCTGCATGCAGAATTGGGCAAAAATATCCTCTGTGTACAATGTAGAACACCAAATAATGCATGCAGAACAGAATTAGGCCGACACCCGCTAATTATCAAAATTCAGAAAAGATACATTAAATTCTACAACCACCTAAAAGGAAGTGATTCTCAAACCTTCCATAACAAAGCCATCACCTACAGAGAGATTAACCTGGAGAATAGTCCCCTAAGCAAGCTGGTCCTGGGGCTCTGTTCACAAACAGACCCCACAGAGCCACAGGACTGGAACACAATTAGACCCAACCAAATCATGCGAAAATAAAAAAAATAATTACTTGACACATTGGAAAGAATTAAGAAAAAAGACAGAGAGTACACAGTGGCAGAATACCTGACCACTGTGACTGACCAAACTTAAGGAAAGCTTTGACTATGTACAGACTCAGTGAGCATAGCCTTGCTATTGAGAAAGGTGGCCGTAGGCAAACCTAGCTCTCAAGAGAAGACAGCCTATGTGCACACTGCCCACAAAATGAGGTGGAAACTGAGCTGCACTTCCTAACCTCCTGCCAAATGTATGACCATATTAGAGACACATATTTCCCTCAGATTACACAGATCCACAAAGAATTTAAAAAACAAACCCAATTTTGATAAACTCCCATATCTACTGGGTGAAATACCACAATGTGCCATCACAGCAGCAATATTTGTGACCTGTTGCCAAAAGAAAAGGGCAACCAGTGAAGAACAAACCCCATATTTATGTTTATGTTCCCTTTTGTACTAAAACTATTTGCACATTGTTACAACACTGTATATAGACATACTATGACATTTGAAATGTCTTTATTCTTTTGCAACTTCTGTGAGTGTAACGTTTACTGTACATTTTTATTGTTTATTTTACTTTTGTTTATTATCTATTTCAATTGCTTTGGCAATGTAAACATATGTATCCCATGCCAATAAAGCCCCTTAAATTGAAATGTAATATTCATTGAATTGACAGAGGGATGTATCTTTCTCCCTCTCAGTGGCGATTTTATCATGTAATCTTGGTGGGGTGCAACTTTGGTTTTAGAAGTGGGGGGGACATAATTATTTTTATTTTTTTATCCAGTTGGATAAACACTCCAAACAGCCTACTCGACCGCTCGGAGGCGTCCGCATGGTCCTAAAGCACACTGTTGCCTCGTTTTGTATCACATTCCAATGCTAAACTGGGGGAGATAAAAATACAACTTAAGAATGTGGGGGGACATGTCCCAGGGCTGCAGTGGCACCTTAGCACTCATTGCTGAATTTGAGATTTCCAACTTGTTGTGTAATGTTTATGTCCAATGGCTGATGAGCACCTATATGTTTTATCTATAATGTATCTTCATATGAAAAATATTGAAAAGGATTTGCCAGTAGATTGCCGACTTGATGCATGATCATGACTACTTGTCTAGCTTGCTAGCTAAGATTTTGAAAGTATGGTGTTGACATGATCCGTCCAATCAAAGCCACGGTAGATATAACGTGATTTGACGTCGTTTTATCTGTGGCCAATGACCTTGAGCCTTCTTGGATGGCAACTTATGAGGTAAGTCTATGGTAGCACCCAAGGGGGTTGAATTTTCGAGCTCTCCCGTAGATTTTTCAGTGATGTCGTGTCCCCATGAGTGACAGAACACTGAGCCAATCACGGTGCAACTAGAGAACATTACCAACCCCTGTGCTCCGTATTTTCTGCCGGCTGCCCCACCACAACAGAAAGTACTGAGCTAGGCTGAAACACCTGCATTTTGGAGCTGCCTTACTTAAGAAAACAAAAAAGAGACCATGTTGGTATGCGGCTTTATTATCTTTAAACATTGTTTGCAAATTAATTCCAAAATAACATGCAAAATATCACGGCGCCACTGCTTCCCCTCTACCGCACCTGCTGTCTCGACCTCTGAATAGTCGGCTATGAAAAGCCAACTGACATTTACTCCTGAGGTGCTGACATGTTGCACCCTCTACAAGTACTGTGATTATTCTTTGACCCTGCTGGTCATCTATGAACATTTGAACATCTTAAAGAACATCCTGGCCGTAATGACCATGTACTCTTATAATCTCCACCTGGCACAGTCAGAAGAGGACTGGCCACGCCTCAGAACCTGGTTCCTCTCTAGGTTTCTTCCTAGGTTCCTTCCTTTCTAGGGAGTGTTTCCTAGCCACTGTGCTTCTACAGCTGCATTGCTTGCTCTTTGGGGGTTTTGGGCTGGGTTTCTGTATAAGCACTGTGTGACATCTGCTGATGAAAAAAGGGCTTTATAGTAAAATATGGTATATAACCCAGCCCATGGGACAGTTTATACACTATATATACAAAAGTATGTGGACACTCCTTAAAATTATTGGATTCTGTTATTTCAGCCACACCCGTTGCTGACAGGTGTATAAAATCGAGCACATAGCCATGCAATCTCCATAGACAAACAGCAGTAGAATGGTCTTACTGAATAGCACAGTGACTTTCAATGTGGCACTGTCATAGGATGCCACCTTTCCAACAAGCCAGTTTATCAAATTTCTGCCCTGCAAGAGCTGCCACGGTCAACTGTAAGTGCTGTAATTGTGAAGTAAAAACGTCTAGGAACAACAACGGCTCAGCCGCGAAGTGGTAATCCACACAAGCTCACGGAACGGGACCCATAGCGAGTAAAAATCGCCTGTCCTCGGTTGCAACACTCACTACCGAGTTCCAAACTGCCTCTGGAAGCAACGTCAGCACAAGAACAGTTTGTCTGGAGCTTCATGAAATGGGTTTCCATGGCTGAGCAGCCGCACACAAGCCTAAGATCACCATGCACAATACCAAGCGTTGGCTGGAGTGGTGTAAATCTCACCGCCATTGGACTCTGGAGCAGTGGAAACGCGTTCGCTGGAGTGATGAATCACCCTTCACCATCTGGCAGTCCAACAGTCAAATCTGGGTTTGGCCGATGCCAGTAGTGCGCTACCTGCCCCAATGCATAGTGCCAACTGGAAAGTTTGGTGGAGGAGGAATAATGGTCTGTGGATGTTTTTCATGGTTCGGGTTAGGCCCCTTAGTTCCAGTGAAGGGAAATCTTAACACTACAGCATACAATTACATTGTAGATGATTCTGTGCTTCCAACTTTGTGGCAACAGTTTGGGGAAGGCTCTTTCCTGTTCCAGCATGACAATGCCACCTTGCACAAAGTGAGGTACATACAGAAATGGTTTGTTGAGATCAGTGTGGAAGAATTTGACAGGCCTGCACAGAGCCCTGACTTTACACCCATCGGACACCTTTGAGATGAATTGGAACGTCGACTGCGAGCCAGGCCTAATCGCCCAACATCAGTGCCCGACTTCACTAACGCTCTTGTGGCTGAATGGAAGCAAGTCCCAGCAGCAATGTTCCAAGTGGAAATCCTCCCCAGAAGACTGGAAGCTGCTATTACAGCAAAGGGGGGACCAACTCCATATTAATGCCCATGATTTTGGAATGAGATGTTCGACGAGCAGGTGTCCACATACTTTTGGTCATGTAGTGTATCACAATGGCTCATGTTGTGGTATGTTAAGTTATTATTTCCCATACCAAACATGTTTGATTTGATTCACATAATATGCTGTTTAGTAAGAAAGTGTTGAAAGGGGAAAATAATATAATTTAAGTATTTCTCAAAAGAGCAAGTAATGACGCTCTGCAGAAAGTACCAGAAAGTACTAGAATGACTATTTGGGGCCTGCAGGGGGAGACAATATCCAGTGATTGGGCATTTTGAGAGGGTTGCGAAAGGTGATATGAGGTACTCCAGGCATCCTTCGATCTCTCAAAGAAAATGATTTATGTAAAAAAAAAATATAAAAAAAATGTGAGTCCCATTTAACATTTCCAAAATTGTGTATGGTACTATCTAGAGGGTAGGCCTGCAGTGTAGCCTAATAAGCTAACAATTACAACAGTACTATAACACCTCTAAAACTGAACAGTAGTTAGTTACACTCTACCCTGTGTGTTTACTAGTATAGACTACACTTCAAACATTTCATCCAGATAGGATTTATACTTTTTCTTGTGAAGTAGCCTAGCCTATAGATTTAGGCTGATTGTTGCTATGATACAACTGTTATTCGTGTAGTACCATAGCGCAATTCATAAACGTAGTCGCTTTACAATTGTGTCTAATGACACGGCAAATATCATAAGAACTCAGTGAGATGTTATGACCATTCATTTCATAGCAGAGGGGGAGGAGTTAGTGTGTGTGTGTGTGTGTGAGGGGGGTCATTACAGAAAATGTGTCCCTGACTGAAGTAGTCCAATTTCCGCCCCACCGCCGCCCGCAACATCTACCAAAGGACGCATTTAATGGGACACAAATCTTCATTTTCAACTCCTACGTGACTGTCACATTCTATCTGGACTCCGCAAGCCGCCCATGGTAATTGTATTATATGACTGAGGATTTTGTACAAACTGCAAGCTAGTGCGCGTGAGTAGTGTCCCACCAAAGATAACTAACGACAAAAAGATGGATGTGCACTTTTCCATTAGTAGTATCTTGTCAATTGTCCTTCAAGCGCTCTTGTTGTCTTCCTCATATGGTTCGTTGGAGCCCTACGACCTTTTATACAATAATGCCGTCGACGCCTTTTACAGAAGTGACTATAAAGATGTAGTGCGATACATGGAGGGAGCGCTCAGCAGCTACGCAGAGGTCCGCCAGACTAAAGTCCGATGTCGACTGAGGTGCCAGGACCAGCACCCGTTTGATTCTGTTTCCATGGACCTGCAGTTCTTTGACGTGGTTCTCCGACGATCAAATTGTCAAAACGAGTGCATTGAAGAGAAGGTTGGAACGCAGTCCATGCACAAAGTCAGCGAGGATGTCATCCAGGATTTCCAGAGACGAATCCCGTACAACTATCTTCAGTTGGCGTATCAGAAGGTAAGATGCTTTTTAATATATCTGACAATCAACGTTTGATAGGAAAGTTCTGGATATTAGTCACCCACCTTTATTAGGCTACAGCGTATCATTCGCTGACTTACCTACAAAGGCTACTGCAATAAACTCGTGCGCAGCTGGATTTTCACAGCTGTTGCTGCTGCTGAGCAACGTGAAGCCGTCGGTGTTGCTGTTTCTGGGTCGACGCAAGAAAAGATACAATGTTACATACGTCTCTGATATAGCCTACCTACTGTATCAGTTTTTGTTGCAAATCATTTTTGGGACTTGAGTGGAACTTTGTTTCCGTTTTTCAGGCGTGTTCTCCTTCCCAGCTCTGTTATTAGCCTATTTATAGCCCTTACACAAAGGGCTATTGTAGCCAATGATAAGCAGCGTTGTGCTTCTATTTCTGTGCGTTTTAGTTCTGTGATATGTTGTGTGTCTATTGTAATATAGACCTGCGTGAAAAGGAAGCAAACTCAGAGTTATGTGCGCAGGTTCGAGGCTGAGGGAGGAAGGAATTTCCATCACTCACATGAAGTGTGGTCACAAAACGTTCTATCTTTATAATTTAACGCTAACACGACGTACTCACACACGCACATATACATCAATACCAGTGACATGCGGTGAGGTCTGATGCCGCGCTCAGAACAACTGGGAACTCGGACATCTCTGACTTAAGTGCGTTCAAGACAACTGGTAACTCCCCCAAAATTAAAACGATCTATGACTGGGAAAATTCGTTTTGAAAGGTCATCTAACCCGGAATTGCAAATCGGTACCTTTGGCATCTTTCTAGAACTCCGACTTTCTGACTTGAAGATCACTGACGTCATGATTTGACCTCGTCATTTTCCCAATGTCTTGAAACCATCATGAGGTCAGTCTTTCCGACGATAGCACTGAGATTGAAATGATCGTGCTATTTTCTGTCCCTTCCTTTGAAGTGGTCTTCCATCCCTTATCACCCCGTTACGCTAGAAAATCACACGTTTAAAACTGTTTCGGATGCAATATGTTAGCCACCCTGATCAGTTTACTTTTAGTTAGCAGTAAAACGGATGTAACAGCCAAAAGGCAGACTACGTGTGACGTCCGTTGGTAGGTGAGAACACTGCCTTTCCCATAACTTTTTTCACGCCAATACCCATGCGCATTTATTATTTGAGCGCAATGAAAATGAATGGGACATATTGGGCGTTTTAGTAGATCACTTTGTCAAGTCGCCGCCTTTCAAAATGAGTTGCATTATGGGGATAAAAATGTTCGACTAGGGCCTACATGTCACATGAACTTTACCACAACCATGTGATCAAAGGTCATGAAGTTTAAACTGCGGTCGACTGCAATTTTCTACAGTTGCTCCTCACCAGCTGCAACTTGTAGCCATCACCTGCATTGTCAACCAATCATTAGTGTTTTTGTTTGACCCACGCGAACGGGACCAAAGACTTGACTGAAACAGGAAGCAACTTTGCCTCGATGCTATGTATACAATGTACAAAAGTATTATTGATTTAAAAAAAAAAAAAGATTGATGTATTTTTCATTAGTTATTGTTCAATAATTATCACAGGGTAGGCAGACCGCATGTCACTGAACATTCTACACACATCGCCGGTTATGTAATTGGACGATTTAGTAATAGCCCCTCTACCAGTCTCTGCCTGCACTCATTCATAAAGTTTTCCAGACATGCCTCTGCCATTGAAGCGAAACAGGTACACACATCTGTGCACTTGTTTTCCATTTTAGAGAATTGTATGCGTTTTTACAGCCTGATGGTTTCCTGTGCCATGCCAACTGCTGGCAGCAACTGCTGAAGTGTGTTGTTGCTTTGGCTGCCAGTTACTCCTTGATTTCCAGCCCATCCCACAGAAACGAATGGTGCCTGATTGCAGGGTGCTTCTCAAACCCAGATCTGCAGCACTTTGTATGACATTGGACTGTCTAAAAACTCGTGCATACGCCTAACAACATCACAGAGCGGGTGAATGATCGTGATCTCCCCAGTAATTAAGCACCAACAACATCGAATACAGCATCTTGATTGTGAAATAATGCAGAAATACCCACAAGTTAACAGAATCATCATCACTGCCTCAAATTGTCTCGAATAGCTTAGCCGACATTGACACTGAGATCAACTTTTTCCTCAGAGCTCTTAGATTTTACTGTGCTGCTGGCAGATGGGTGTGGGAACAATGAGAATATCTATTTGATTTGTAGAAGAAATATCCTTCCCTTTTTTATAGGCTCAAGTGCCCAGTTAATCGTTCACATACCCTAATGGCAGTAATCGGGGCGACCCGACCAAATTAACATAGAATTGTGAGTTATAGATCTATCATTCCCATTGAAAGCAAGTCTAAGAAGCGGTATATCTTTTCTATATGCGCTGTTTCTATGTTTCCCATTATTTCTTTGAATTTTTGCGTATTTTACCCCAGCTTAAAACAGCTGGAAATACAATATGTTTGGTTATTGAAAATATATTTCACGGCCTCCCTAGTGGCGCAGCGGTCTACGGCACTGCATCGCATTGCTTGAGGTGTCAGTGCATACCCAGGTTCGATCCCAGGCTGTGGCATGACCTGGAGTCCCATAGGGCGGTGCACAATTGGCCCAGCGTCGTCTGGGTTGGGGGAGGGTTTGGCCCGGGGGGCTCTTTACTTGGCTCATTGCGCTCTAGTGACTCCTTGTGGCGGGCAGGGTGCCTGCAGGTTGACTTCAGTTGTCAGTTGAATGGTGTTTCCACCGACACATTGGTGCAGCTGGCTTCTGGGTTACGCAGGCGGATGTTAAGAAGCGCGGTTAGATGGGTCATGTTTCGGAGGACGCATGACTCGACCTTCGCCGAGCCCGTTGGGGAGTTGCAGCGATGAGATCGCAATTGGATATCATGAAATTGTGGAGAAAAAGGGGAGGTAAAAAAAAATACATTTATATATACTGTATATTTCACAGCGGTTTAGGTGGTATAATGATTCTCTACACTATGCATTGCTTGTTTTGTCACATAAACTGAAATTAGGCGAAATATTAGAATGTTTGCAACCAGCTAATGGCAAAGTGATTTCTGCATATTGAAGCTTTAAGGTCTATAATAATAGGGGTTCATTTAGGGCATGTAATTCACAATTGCATGTGTTTAGCTTTAGAAGGACAATTATTTAGTTTGTTCCTAATTAATGCATGCATTGAGACATCCATGTCTCATTAATCCTTTACATGAACTAAATGTGTAATTGAGATGCTATCAGAAGCCCCTGATGTCCCTGAACTTTGAACTCAGGGTGGGCATTGCGGCTCATCAAAGAGCCTAGTGGACACCTGGCTACACTTCCCCACTGCCTACAGACATATTCGTCTGCCGCCCATGTGAGTCATGGGGGATCCAATGCCAACCCGCTGACACAGGTCCCCCATCTTAGAATTGGTGGGGAAGTCACTGTCTGCGGGCATAGATGGTTCTGTTTCCCTCTTTTTTTGGATCGGCCCAATGCTTCATAGACTGGGGGGTGCTGCAGCCCATAAAATAACAATGTACAAGTCTAGACATTTGGGACAGACATCCTCTGAGGCAAGACCTTGGCCCAGCCCTGTAAATATTACTCATCTGTGCTGCAAAGGGGAAATTATTTTACCACCATCTGCACAACAGAGTATGGTGGCATTATATTATGATATTTTCAAACGGAATAATAAGCAAAAGACAAAGGCAGTAACTAATAGCGCCATGGCTGTTTAATAGATTTCCTCCTCCGTGTCTCTGCATGTCTCCCAGCATGTTGATGTCTTTATGAACTGACTGACATGGCAGCACATCAAGGCCTAGAGGTCCTGTGTTGACCTCACAACAGGTAGAGGGGGAGATCTGAGGCATTCCTATTGGTTGGCTTAATACGACTATATTAGTAAGAGCAGGCTCTGTGAATGCGTGTCGGTGTGCATCGAGGTGGGGGCGCGTACTGGTGATTGTGAAAATAAACAACATTCCTACACTATTTAACATTCCACCTCTGGACCAAGCCTCTGGCATAATGACCCCTTTCGGCCTGGCAGAGGGGCCCATAGACACCAACACAGACACTAACTGTTCTGCCCTATTAAGGCTGGTACGTGTGTCCCCAATTCGCCCGTCATAGCTGAGCAAATCTTTTTTTTCCTTTTGTGGCCTGTTTGCTTTGCTAAAAGGAGAGACACGGTATGCTTGTGCATGAGGTAAAGGGAGACTCTTGTACGGCCCGTGGGCCTGACCCAGGTAGACTGCAGTAGTACCTGGTGGTTGGCCAGCTTTAGGCTGGCTCCACAGCCTAAAGCCACAGCAGGATCAAAGGCCCTCAGCAGCCCCTGGACTCCCAGGACCTGGTCTCACTGGCCCCAGGGCTCGATGCTATTCCAGTTTTTTTTCTGGATCAAAAAGGGTCCTAGGTGGTGGGCATGGCAATGGGTCGGCACGGCTGAATTTAAGAGAACATTTTAGAGGTCCTGTCATGCCAAATAGTGTCCCCCTTTACGTCACCATGGGATTCGATAAACTATTAGCGTCCGTTGCTATATCAACAGTGTGATGACCTAATGATTAGAATTTTGGAGGTCATTATAGCCTAAATTACGTTCTTTTCATCATCGCTATGCAAACAAGGCTGGTTTCCAGGGCAAGTTTTGTTTAGCTAATAAAATGAAAACATTAATTTGAACTACTTTTGGGTACCTTGTTAACATTACAACATGAAAATCCATGTCTTAAACATTGCTGCGTTTTGGAAATGTTAAAGAAAACGTGTCATCTGCTTCCCTTACAGATCAGGAAGACATGCTAATTTCCACTCCATTTACATGCAAATCCATTTGATTTCTACACTGCCTTGTCTGGCTGTCATGTTTTTATTTTAACCTGCCTTTCTCTTATCTACACTGAAATAATATAATTTCAGTAGTCCTGTTATGATTTTTTTTTTTAATCTGTCTCACATAGCTCATTAGTACACCCTGGTGGTGGAATATATATATCTATTGTAGGTCCTAGGATACATCAATGAATAATGCCAATAAAGCCCCTTGAATTGAATTGAATAATGTGGAATTTATAAATACCATCAAAGGATACCTTACAATAATGAACACCTTGTGAAACAGCTGTGAAAACCAACCTGGCAATATTTAAGATTTTAATACATAAACTTTGATCGTTTTTGGTACAATTGTGCCGTTCATTTATTTTCACAGTTTTTTTTTGTTTTTGGGCACTCCCATGGCAATCAAAGTCTAAAATACTGAATTCTGGTGTGTGGAATATAGAGGAGGTGGTTGCTGTGTGGGTGGAAGGTTCTGCCTGTCACTTGTTCTCAACAGGCAGCCAGTCTCGGAAGGGGGACGTGAAGAGGGAGACTGCAAAGTCCAGGCACTGCTGCTCTCTTTGTTCTGAGTGTTTGCAGTGCTAGTGTTTTCAGTTAATCTGTGTATCTCACATATTATAAGCCCGATATGATAGAGCAAGAAAAGCTTCTTAGCAGATAATGACAACATGACAACAACAGTAGCTGGAGAGGATGTAATGAAAGGTTGGAGGGTGGTTGGGAATGGAGGACATCAGGTGGATCCACGTCTGAGTGTTGGGCAGAACCCCGAGGTCCTGGAGAACAGGAGCAGAGTTAGTAGTTTAAGTTTACAAAGAAAGCGTTTCAATCCCAAAAATTTGACTGTTGCACTGTTTGAAAAAATGCTTAGGCGGGCCCGTCCAAGGATTTCGATGGCTGAACAATCCCTGTAATCTCCAACCCATCTGGGGGAGGGCCACTGGTCGACCATTCTGAGGGGAGTTTGAACTGGTGTGAACCAGAGGTCCTAACCACAGTGCAGCAAGGCCCTGTAGGTGCCGTTTGTAATAGGGCTGCCTCTCTTTAAATACTTATTTCCCTTGTTGTGAAGTTTGTTTGTGGCTAGATTAGTTACTGTATTCAAGTGTTTGCCATGTATTGCCAATTAACTGAAACATATTTGAAGAGACAAAGGAACAATTCAATTTGATCACTTGAACAGCTGTATTTTTGGGGGATACGACTGGGGCCAGAGGTTATATATGGCTTTGACTAGGGCCAGATGGCACAACGGTTTAATTTATAATGAATTAATTTATTACTTGACATATGAGGATAATCTGCTTTCACAAATTCCGTCTGCCCACCATGTGACACATTGGCCTGCACGTCGCTCTGTATCTCATTGTGGACGAACTGATTTCCCATTGTTGCTTTGTTTTGGAAACTTTCCCCCCTCTCCCAGCGTGACTTTATGAATCCTGCTGTTCTTGTTCCCTGCTCTCTCTGTCCGGAATGCCTCGTATATTACACGTCTATCTCAAGACTCTACATCAGCGTTTCCCAAACTCGGTACTCTGGACCACAAGAAGTGCACGTTTTGGTTTTTGCCCTAACACTACACAGCTGATTCAAATGATCAAAGCTTGATGATGAGTTGATTATTTGAATCAGCTGTGTAGTGCTCGGGCCAAAACCAAAACGTGCATCCCCTGAGGTCCTGAGAACTGAGTTTGGGAAACCCTGCCACATCATGAGGACTCTAGGTCTTGTGTTTTCCACTGTGAATAACTTGATGATTTGATAGCCACTCAGCAGGCTACTTGTTGTCGTTCAGCTCCAACTGTCTCCAGCGTAGATCTCCTCTGAGATCGGGACTTGGACGGGACTTCTGTTTAACTGAAACCCCTGCCTTGATCAGAGTGGATGTGTGTAAAGGAAGTTTAGGTATGGAGGGATAGGGGAGGTTCGTGACCCTAACCAATTACAAGGACTCCTTTTACACTACGCAACCGTGCATTGATCATCGTCGCGTCTGTCTCAGTCAAAGCGCTGTCACCACGCTGATACAGTTAGCTAACCAGCCAACAAGGGCAGGAGAAGGAGGAGATGTCTGTTTCTAGGAATGCTGGAGTTTGAAGCTGTTTTTTTTTCAGAGTGGAAAAAGGTTCTCTCTCTCTCCACGACGTTTCTATTACTCATAGTACTCCAGCACAGTATGTGTCTGGCATGGGGGGAGTAGATCCTGTTATTGTCGTCTGTTACTGATAGTGGAGGATTGAAGAGCTGAGAAGAAGGAAGGGGTCGAGGGGATGAATATTATTTACACCAAACAGAGAGTCAGGGTGACTCCAGGATAGAGAGCAATTATGTCCTACGTTTATTTCCTCTGGAACCTTTCGATAAGGGATATTACTCACTGATGAAGGATAGGACCTAGGATAAAGGATAGAGGCTTAGGATAGAGACAGGGAATACATAGGGTGAGAGGCCCAGAAAAAAACCTTCTCCGTCTTCCTGTGTTTTGAGGGCCAGCTCTAGCCTACAGATGAAGGACCTGGAGAGATAGATGTCATGTGGAACGGTGATGCAAGGCTCGCACAATTCTGATAACTTTCCTAAAATTCCCAGGTTCTAAGTAATCCAGGTTGGAGACATGGGGATTTAGGGAAAGTTGCCAGAATGTTGTCACTCTATGCAAGGCTAAAGACAGGGCTTTCTTGCCACGTCTTTCGGGAAAGGGTTTCACCTCGGAGAGAGCTGTTCTGTTGGTGTTGTTTCTCATCTCTTTGCGACCCTTCTTAATTTGTACACGATTGAAATGTTTTAGAAAAGTTTCTCAACGTACTCTGCCGTGTTGCTTTCGTCAAACCTTTCGCAGAGTCGGTAAAACTCTCCTTACGGTGCACCTTCGTTTCTGCTCATGTGCCAATCCTAAATCCTCCCCTGGTTGACTCTGAAGCATGCTATAACTAACTTCCTGCACTCTGCCCACGGTTAGCGTGGCTGGGCCTAGACAGAGTGGCACTCGGCTCTGCCAAAGACCTTCTGCATGACTACCTCTGAGCGGATAACAGCACAGCAGGAATGTGGGTGAACTTTCTCTAATGGTCCGTGCTGTATTACTGCATTACACTACCTTATTAACGATCAGAAGGCTAGGGGAAAGAAGGGAGGATGCTGAGAACGACTTCCTAGAAGACTGCCGTGTTTGCAAGGGGAGATGAGGCTGCAGACTCTGGAGAGAGAAGAAAGAGAAAGACCTGGCCAGGAAGTGGCGTTGTCAAGTGTTGACACAGTGTAAAGCCGTAATCAATCGACAGAGAGAAATTGCCCGTGCTCTTGTTTCTGAATCCAGGAACTGAGAGAAATCAAGCTTCTGCTGTTTATTTGATATCGGTTTCAGTTCCTTGCCATAGATCACAATATCCCTCGTCGTGGAAGTAAGCAGTTGGATGGAGATGCGGTAGCCTGATCCAACCAGCCAGTGATCAGAGAGCATGTCTTTCTCAGTTACTCTTGTTTCAATTAAAGAGGCATTCATCAGTTTGAGCGGAAGGCTCAGGGGTTGGCATTGACTGTGTACTGTGTGCTGTGTGAGAATGTGATGTGAATTATTGTGTGGCCTGTGAGGGAATGAACCCTTGGGTGTCTCCTTGGGAAGGATCCTGCCTGCGGAAAAAGGTGGAGTGTCTTGCCAGGCCCAGAATCTGTTAGGCTTGATTAATGATTATGTGCTGCTGAAGGTTTGGATCAGCAAACTTGTGGGACCCTCCACCTTCGCAGTTTTGACTGATCTGCTTTTGTCCCCTGTCAGTATAGCAGAATGCCTGGCTCTTTTGAATGACCAGAGGAAAAACCATGAAGGTGTGTGGTGTGCACATGCAAACATGTTGTCTACCGTTTTGCTTATCTATGTGGGTCTATGTGCATGTTCACACAAAAACAGGAAAGTGAAACTTTGGCAGCTTTGAGGATGAACTGCTGTCAGGTGTGCGAGGCCAGAGAGAACATCCATAGAGACCAAAGGGACATTTGTCTATGAACTGACAGTTTGCTGCAAATCCCACAGAGCTACGCTATGGGCCTAGAGGGAGATATCTGAGTTGGGGTTGGGGAGGAGGGGGATGATTTTGAGGGGAAAGACAAACTGTGGTGGACTTATTCCTGGGTCTTCCATGGTGTGTCGCACCGTCCGGTCTTTCACAGTGGGGAGAAATGGGAAGGGGGTAATGTACACTAAGGGCAGGACACAATTGGTCACCACAGGTTTGGTTTTTTGACTGAGGTGATATTGTCCACAGTCAGCCACTGGCTGATGATGTGTTCTTATTTTCTTGAATGGTTCTCTGTCGTAAGAAAGAGTCAGTTTTAGCATGAACAAAGTCCTTGTTTGAGAAGTTTCCACATGGAAAGTGACATTTTCCTCAGGTACTTTTCCCACAATACACTGAATGTTTACACGGTGTGTTCAATAAAGACATGAAAACGTATACTTGTTTGTGTGTTATTAGCTTAAGCAGACTGTGTTTGTCTATTGTTGTGACTTAGATGAAGATCAGATCAAATTTTATGACCAATTTATGCAGAAATCCAGGTAATTCCAAAGGGTTCACATACTTTTTCTTGCCACTGTATGTCGGCCTATACCGTAACTCATTCTGCCTGACCATGTGCTATACATTCCTCTAGGCTCTCATATTGCTTCCCTGGAAGTTCTGGAGAGCTGGGCCTTCATTTATAACTGTTGCATAAATGTAACACTAAATATATGCGTGTGCCACTCCTGAATAGACTGCGCACACACAAAACTATTGAGATTTATAAACTTACCGCACATCATACATATGCATGTTTCCCAGTATATATCTGACCTGTCCTGAAACTGTGTGAACAAGCATTATAACTCCACCTAAAAAAAAACGCTCATCATTCACCTTTTATGGTGACAATCAATGTTCACACATTTTTTTCGTCACTGAGCACATTTTTGCTCTGCCGAGCGCAAACTTGAACATTGTGAAAATGAAGTGGAAGTACCAGCTCACGTTTACTGTGGACACTGAGGCTGTATCCGCTTTAAGTTACAGTTTTAACAGTTGCCAAGTAGGCTACTGTGGCTACTTGATCATAATGTAGGTCTACCAGACTCTCCTACCATCAAAAACAATGGAGAAAAATGCATCCCATAACATTTTAACATGAAAATAGCTCTTCTATCATTCAGCCTACAGTAGCAGAAAATGTGTGGTGTTCAATGTAGACCTCCATTCCATGAGACTTTTGGGGGGAAAAACATGCAGGGCATTGACATTAACCTGTTTATCCACTTGTCCTTCAGACAAGGAGGTGACTGAAAATGTTGTGTTGTTTGATGCAAGAAACCACTTTACAATATCAATTTAATTATTATTCCCAGATTATACTACCCTCTGCCTATTGGCTACTTAGCTTATTCAAGACTGTCTCAAAATATAACACTGCCCCTTTAAGACATAAAAAAATGCTCTTTACCTGACTCGCTTTTCAAAGATGGCTAGAAATTAGGGCTGTTGGACTAAGATTTTTTTTTTTGGTAGAACGAGAATCGTCCTGTACTTTCGATCAATCGATTGGTCGAAATGTTTCAACTTGTTTTTCCATATATAGACAGACAACCTATGTGTTTGAAAAAAATCCACTTCATATGCACTGAGCTTGTCTGATGCTTTAAGCACACTGTTTGATTAAATAATGAAGACACACAAATCACTCAAGAAAGAGCCAAATGGTCACACTGTTTTAAAAAACAACAACATCAAGTGCTTGTGTGACTGGCGCAAGTTGTCTCATTCTCCTCCCTACTGCAGCTAAAAGTCACCACAGCACAGCAAGTGTTTATTACGCTGTCCGTGCTGAAGCTGTGACATCATTTCAGCCATTTTAGTTTCTTACTTGTTTCTGACTGAAAAGTTCTGTTACCGAAATCCCTTATATGTTAAGGAAAAACATTCCCTATTCCCTCAACCCTTACTCTCTTTACGTGAAACATGTAAGCATCGCATGCATGTGACCAATAGGGCCTAACCTGTAGCCTATCATAATGACATCAATAAATTGGTTATAACAAACTCCGAAAACAGCAACACGTGACAGCAAAATGGATGCGGAGAACGTGAAAAAGTATCTCGAAACAGGCAAATGTTTACTGGTTGCTCAGGAGGGAAAGGGGAAGTCAGATCTGTGGAAGACATTTGACTTAAGTTGTGGAAACTACTGGAGATTTAAAAAAAAATTGATTACAATATTCCTGACCGTTTTGAACAGTGTAAGCAACACTAAATTAATAAGTGTACCAGAGAGTCTGTTCTAACAAAATAAAACAATATATAAAGCCTTTATTACAGCAGACTAAAAACAGTGGCATGCAGTAGGAAGCTCTCATCTATTTATATGCAGATGATACAGTCTTATACTCAGCTGGCCCCTCCCCGGATTTTGTGTTAAACGCTCTACAACAAAGCTTTCTTAGTCCAATAAGCTTTCTCTGCCTTTAACCTTGTACTGAACACCTCCAAAGCAAAGGTCATGCGGTTTGGTAAGAAGAATGCCCCTCTCCCCACCACTGTGATTACTACCTCGGAGGGTTTAGAGTTTGAAGTAGTCACATCATCATTTTGGGGCAGCAGGAAACCTAGTGGTTAGAGCATTGGGCCAGTAACCGAAAGGTTGCTGGTTTGAAACCCCGAGCTGACAATGTAAACATCTGTAGTTCTGCCCCTGAACAAGGCAGTTAACCCACCTTTCCCCGGTAGGCCGTCATTGTAAATAAGAATTTGTTCTTAACTGACTTGCCTAGTTAAATAAAGGTACAATTAAAAAAATGTATGGCTGGACGGTACACTAACCTTCTGTCAGCACATTTCAAAGCTGCAGGCTAAGGTTAAATCTAGACTTGGTTTCCTCTATCGTAATCGCTCCTCTTTCACCCCAGCTGCCAAACTAACCCTGATTCAGATGACCATCCTACCCATGCTAGATTATGGAGACATAATTTATAGATCGGCAGGTAAGGGTGCTCTCGAGATGTTCTTTACCATTCGGCCATCAGATTTGCCACCAATGCTCCTTATAGGACACATCACTGCACTCTACACTCTGTGAACTGGTCATCTCTGTATACTCGTCGCAAGACCCACTGGTTGATGCTTATTTATAAAACCCTCTTAGGCCTCACCCCCCCTATCTGAGATACCTACTGCAGCCCTCATCCTCCACATACACCCGTTCTGACAGTCACATTCTGTTAAAGGTCCTCAAAGCACACACATCCGTGGGTCACTCCTCTTTTCAGGTCGCTGCAGCTAGCGACAGGAACAAGCTGCAACAAACACTCAGTTGTGGCTGCTTCGCGTGATGTATTGTTGTCTCTACCTTCTTGCCCTTTGTGCTGTTGTCTGTGCCCAATAATGTTTGTACCATGTTTTAGGGCTGCTACCATGTTGTGCTGCTGCCATGCTGTGTTGCTACCATGTAGTTGTCATGTTGTGTTGCTGGCATGCTGTGTTGTCTTGTGTTGCTGCCATGCTATGCTGTTGTCTTAGGTCTCTCTTTCTGTAGTGTTGTGGTGTTAAATAAAGGTTAAATGACAATAACAATAACAAAAAAATCGTGAATTGCGGTTTATTTATTGTTTAGGCTAATTATTTAAAGATCCCTTTGTTATTTAATTTTTAACCAAAATACTAATGATAACAACATTACTTATTACAATGATGATCATAATAACAATTGTAATAATAACAATAAGAAGGAAATCAAGAAAGAGGAGGGTACAGGAGTGAGAACTGTGCGCATATTATATGTGACAAACAGGTGCTGTTAGATTACAATGTTATTTTTCTGTCTGTTTGGAGCAGTGTAAACATCACAAAATTAATTATAAGTAATGCCAGTCTGTTCTAACTGGGGGAAAAATAAAGTCTTTATTACAGCATAGCAAAGATTCAAAACAGCCGAATCTGTGAAATTGCTTTATCCAACATTTTGCCGTTGCATGAGGCTTTGTGCTCGCGGAATCAGTAGACTATTAAACAAACACTCAAACAGGAAACAGATGCAAGATCTATCTTATTTCCGTAGATATGTATGGATGATTTATAAAGCCACGCACATTTAACAGTTAGGGTCTTGATTATAGACCTAATTAAGTTGGGGTTTCCTCTCTCCTCAATTTTCTTAGAGGCAAGGGCTGTTTCCTCATCTCTGCTGCTGCTCCCTCTGTCGCATTGTTCTCAATCCCAATATGCTGGTTGACTTTGCTATCATGCACATAGCAATTTAGGGGAAGGCGCCAATTCTACGGCGCACTGAAGATTATGTTTCAGAACCGCGGACAGCGACCGTATCCAACGCGGCAGAAAGCACATTTGTTATAAAATAATATCAGATTTATTAGTGTTGCACCATTATTTTAGCATAATATAACCATATACAATTTCAGTACCACATCTCTTACAGTGATGCACTGTGCCATCCGTGTGGCATTCGAAATTGATAATTCCACTGAGACAGGCGCGAATCGTCCAGTCGACTAAATGGGTTCAGCTCTACTAGAAATGCACACAGTTTGTGCTCTTGTAGAAAGCAACCACTCCCCCATTGTTGACTAGAAATGAACTACATCTGGGCTAATAACTCACTAACTAGTAAAGAATATGAACCAATGTGCACAGGTCGCTACATGTAGCTCTCGCTTTGATCTCAAAACAAGCGCATCTACTCACGACCGCTCATGCTGTAAACACAGTCCAGTTCAAAGTGAATGGCGCAGATCCATAAATGGCAATGGCTATTTGCTTATAGGCCTACTGCAGCTCTAACGGGTTATGGCACACTGGTCTGTGTAGAGTACGGGCCTGAGTCGTGCCTGTCAATGCAACAGAAACCAACTCCTACAAGAAAATCTCTTGCACAGTTAGTTTTGCATACTAAGTCTTGCATAGTTCATTTTGTTTCGGTATGTTACAATGAAAGTGGCTAATATTGCGTTGAGTCGATCACACTTCCCAGAGTAGAGCGGAACCTTGATAATGTTAACTAAAGGGGAAAACTCTAGAATGTTGAGTGAAGTTCAATCTCGTGCTTCTCTGCATGGGCTGATATTTCTTCGGCAGTCCGAGGGGCGCGCGACTTGGCGCAGCTTAGAGGGAACATTGCTGACCATAACACCCTTATTTGCTGTATACTTTGGAAGTATTGGAATTAGGCCAAGACACTATAAGGAAATAGCAATGTATGGCGAACTTGATCAAATGTCTTTGGAGGGGTTGGTAGAATGTCTTCTTTTGCATTGACATTTTCTGTATCTGACCGTGTCTGAAAGACAAAAACAATTGCACATTGTTGTGGACCTGTAAAAAGATAGTTTGAATTCAGTAATGTTTTGCTTTTACTTTTTCACTAAGCAAAATATACTGCACTCCCCACTGTCTACTCTGATTTTTTTGTATAATTAGCCTACAGTAGGCCTAGTTACAGTAGCCTACATACTTCAATGGAAAAGATCTACTGTCTGTTCACTTGGTAAATTCTACTGTATGTTATAAACCGCATTCCCTTTCGGATGCAAAAAGTTGAAATTATAATATCTAATAGGCACAATTAGAGATGTGCATGGTAATTTGTTGTATGGCTACTTTGGGAATATGAACTGATCATGACCAGAAAAGGTGAGGAATCTGTTCTGTAATGGTTATGATACTCTTAAGTGTGTTTTGAAATTGAAAAATCAAATATGGTTTACTCGATAAATTTGTCATTGCAGTATTGCCGATAGTCCCTCTACATAGCAAAACTGCTGCTATGCCAGCCGCCACTCAGTGCTTCAGCCACGAGAACTGCACAATGCCAAGGAATGTCAAGCGGCGAAAAAACATCATCAGCATCAAGCTAGCTCATTCTCCAACAGAAAGGTGCAGTAATGAGAAACGGATGAATTGACACAGTGACCAAAATCTAACTCCTGTTGCAAATATTAGTTTAGGTTTAATTCACGAATAAAAATACTTGTGTCGACGTGCCCGGACATGCAAGCTAGCTAGCTAGCTAAGCAGATAGCTATGTGACCTGTTAGCAAAGATTATGTATAACTAACCCTTTCATCTGTGGTGTTATCTACCTATATTAGCTACTATGCTAGCTAGCTAGATAAATATGGTGCTAAGATATCAAATAGGAGTTATTAGCCAACGTAGCTAGCTAATGTTAGCTGTTTATCATTTTGAACATGCACCATTTTCGACAACGAGCCATCTGACTTGCGGTGTAACCACAGAATTCCTAAACCTCTTTGGTGTAACGTTAGCAATGTACTGGTGTGCTGATCTGACCAGCTGCCATCATATCCGTAAATTGACAGTTGATAGTCGGATTAGATGATTTTCGTAATAGGGAAAGAAGGAAGTGTTTTGGAATGCCTAAATAAAGGTTGGCAATAGGTTTAGCTACCTAAGAAAATTCCTGCATGTTTATGGCCAAGAAAGATGTTCCCGTGTTCTCACTTCTCAAACTAAGTCATTCAGACAGAACGTGCATCGTTGTTAAATATTTTTTTCTACCCTCTCCTTATTAAATATAATTCACATTTATGGCTTAGTAGCAAATGTCAACGGCATTGAACTAGCTAACATAGTGGCAGTAAACAGCAGCCAGCAAGTGATATGAGTGATCGAGAGACATGTGAAAGGGAGCGGAGTTACAGCCTCGCTCTATCCAATCGTAGCAGTGAGATCAAATTACAACCCGTCCATTTCTTGACAGATAGCTGAACTAGCCAATTTAGTTGTTTCGAATTTCGTCCTTGCACCTGAGTTTTTTAGAGATCTATTTTTAGAGATCGTCCTGACAGCTGAAAAAAAATGTTTCTATAAATAAGGACGTTACGTTGGACCATTTGCATTAAATAGATGTTATTTTATTCCGTTAAACTAACAGCAGTGCCTATATGATGTCCTTCCATACAGGCGTGATATAGGGCTCACGAGTGGCGCAGCGGTCTAAGGCACTGCATCTCATTGCAAGAGTCCCTGGTTCAAATCCAGGCTGTATCACATCCGGCCATGATTGGGAGTCCCATAGGGCATTGCACAATTGGCCCAGCGTCGTCCGGGTTTGGCCGGGGTATGCCATCATTGTAAATAAGAATTTGATCTTAACTGACATGCCTTGTTAAATAAAGATAAAGAAATGCTGCGGTGATGCTTCTATGCAAATGTTGTTGATCAGTAGGCTAATATAAGTCCCACATCGAAGGAAAACAGGTTGTTTTTCATCTGTAGCACCATAGACTCCACTGATCAGTCAAAATGAGCTCAATAACTCAATGCTTGCACACACATTGAATATGCATTCACCTGTATTGTGAGTAGGCCTATGCCATCTTAACTTACCCAGTTCATCAAGAGATTTACCATTAAAATACAATTATTACCATTATGTTATGTAGTTAGGTTGGTAAAAAACAAAGTAAATTTGATTGTTTCTGGGAAATTTTGTCATCAACATTTTCAAATGTAATGGTATTCGAATATCGGCCTAAAATATCGGCCGTCGGCCTCCTTGACCCCCAAAAATCGATATCGGCCCTAAAAAAAATCCGTATCTGTCATTCTCTACTACAAAAGTCAATGGAAAATATGAACCGTCTGTTCTACCGTTAAACTGTGCTTCAGCCCAGATCAAATAGAGCAAAAATACTTGAAATATCTTATCTATTCACTTCTACTACAGTGAACTGGGTCCAATTAAATGAAATGGCAGCTTTATCACAACATGTTGTAGGCCTATAGGCTATTTGGCATCACAGTCAGAAAAGCGGAGGAATTTATTCTGCCAAGGATCATGGAAATTAAATAAATAATAAAAAATAGATGCCTGTTAGAATTTATTTTTTGATTTTCGCTCTTCTCACTAACAGCAAATGATTGCGTCTTGTTATTATATTTAGCTACCTGTTTTTTTTGTTATGAATAAGAGTGTCATCATATATTCCTGCACAAGGCTACTACTAAGCTGCTTTTGCCTTCTTGCAATGCTTCAGACTTCAACCACTAGAAACTGTGGTCTGAAGTTTGCGGGAGGAGAAGCACATTCTCACGTCAGGTTCAGTTTTGATCAATTCCAACCTTTTCTTTGAAAACTGGCGCAACCATGTTTTGGGGCATATTATTGTGTGTACGCAACGTTTATAAATGAGGCCCCTGATGTGTTTAGGGTGGGAGCAACTGAGTGGGTGGGTGGCGAAAAAGGACTTTGAAATCGTCCTCTGGTCTTTTCCCAAATAAGGACGGATTTCAACCAACATCTAGATGTTATCTTCTTTCAGTAAAGCCTGGACCATTGCTTGATTGGCCCACCCAGTTAAGGAGATTAGTTTAGCTAGCTTGTACGGCCCAGTCATGCAATGAATTGAACTCTGTCCTTGTGAATTGAATTAAACTTGACTGAAGTCCTCTGTGGAAACAGAGAATCTATGGGGCTTTTGGATGTGCCTGCGATAATATAGCAGGCGGCGGTCTGGTCCTCAGATGTCACGGCAGATCCATACGTTTCTGATTACCCACCGCGATTCGATCAACACACTGGGGTTCAAACAACACAGCCAGGCTGCAGGAACTGATCGGGGGTCTGTGTTGTGCAAGCCGTGTCTAATCAGACTGGGGTGCAGTAAGGTCGAACGTAATAGCGATGCCAGCGATCTACGTTGTGATGCATGACTGCGTCCAATCTAGTGGCCATGTTAGAATTGTGTGCGGCCTTTTGAGATGGCAGGCTTGTGACATGTTTACATGTCTCTTTTAATGTCTCACAATGTGCTGAATAGGGTTGAAAAATGTTGCTAACTTCCCCAGAACCCCTGTTTTTTCCAGAAATCCTGTTTTGGAGGATTCCGGATATTCCGGTCGCTCTCAGCTCTCACTCTCTCACTCTCTCACCCCGAGACTATGAGGCTATTTCCTGGTGAAATTCAATTTGAGGTGTTGATTGTTTACCAAGAGTCTCTCTGCTGTCATTAACCCTGTGAGTCCCAGGGTGGCAGTATAACAAACACGTGATTGTGTGTGTGTGTGTGTGTGTGTGTGTGTGTGTGCGTGTGCGTGTGCGTGTGAAATAGAGAGACAGAGACACACATGTGTAAGCATAAGCTAATAGCCCAAAAATACTTTATTTCTGACATGCTGAGCTTTATAAATCTTGGAAAAATGTGAATATCCTAACAGGACCATGAGGTTTGGACACAGAACACTTAAGCCTCTCGATGTGGAGATTTTTACAACACACCACTGCCACCCCAGATTCACATTCCACATGATGCTGGGCTTCCAAGTGATAACCTCTTCTCCACTCCTCTTCAGTGTTTATCTGGGGGAGGGGGGTCATTTTCAAGACCCTGCGGTGACCTGGCTGCGACCCAAAGCCGACCTTCGAGGCAGGCACCATCTCCACATCTGGTTCAGATTGTGTGCCACCTCTGCGAATTACAGCTAAACACAGCTTTAACCAGCCGTGATGGCTAACGGACTCCCTGCCTACTCGATTGCAGTGGTTAGGGGTTTATTTGACACACATTTGACGAAAAGTGCCTCGTTGTCCTCCTTCCTCCCCAGACAGCCCTGCTGAAATATAAAGTTAAAGTCCTACATGTGCCAGGGTCACAACTCTTGACTTCCACTAGATTATTATGACTAAGCAAAGTGCTGAGGGAGAGTGTGTATGTTGGCGTTGTCCACCACGTTATCCTTTTATCAGTGGACCCGGGACAGATGTCCTCACAGAACCTTGACCGTACATCCTGGGGCTTCCCCCAAAATTCACGGGGGAAGTATGTCATTATCCTCACAGAAAGAGTGGGAGTTATTCCGCGAGAAGATCTCCCGCTGGCTTCCACAGCACCCCAAGCAGATTAGCTCGGTTGATGAATGGGATGTGTGGAGAAAGTTTCGGAATTTAATAACGACTAGTGAATTAGAACTAGGGAAATAGATGACATTGATCTGGCAAGACGTGATGACAATAGCCGCGGTCACTTGTGTTCATGCCTTTGGAAAGTGAAGCTTTTCTTGTGCAATAAACCCGAGTAATAGCGTTGTCTTGGAATAACGCATAGTGAGAGAAGGATTGGGTCGATGAGCAATGAGCATTCTTGGTTGGGATTCAATCAAATGCCTCTGACTGCTTCCTGACAAGGTCGTAACCCTGGGAAGATCCCACACTGGGGGTTTGGGTTGGAGATGCCAGATCATTTTTGTCTTAAACTCCCCTGGCCTTTACGGAAGGAAACATGAGACTTCCCTTCTGAGGTACCTAGATGTAAAAGTGTTCCATCTCCTTCTCTTCATCTCCGATGAGTGTAACAGCTTGGAGATCAGTGTCAGGCCCTGACTTGGGCCACTCATGGTCCCTGTTTGTACAGGACTTTTTGTTGTTGTCTTAGCTGTATAAAAGACACTGAACAAGCTTAACCCCCAGGTCAACCTATCAACGTTTCCCTTATGTCAGAGTCCTGTCTTGTTTAAGTGGAGTCTTTCAACTTGATGTGGAGATTCCTCATATGAATGACTCCGTTCCTGGTGAGAACAGATCGGACCAGCACAGATGACAGGACGCTGGGGCGCCCCTGTGTGCTGGGAGGAGATGAGCTGTCAATGAACTGTTTGAAGAGCAGCGAAGGCGGCGTAAAATCAACGTCGGCGGCTAGCCGCTGAGATCAGTGGAAGCATTGTACAGAACAAACGGCTAGATTGTGTCGTGTGCATTTGAAATGAATGAGCAAGTCTATTCGCAGTAGTTCTTCATGATCAAGACATTGCCAGATGGATGCTGTGGTATGTACACAGCTAGAACAGACTCTGCGTGGATGTCTTCCTAGAGAACCAGGCAGCATCATCTGTTCTTTGTGTTTAGTACAGAAGGCTTACTTGGAGAAAGAAGGATAGGGAGGAGGGATGGGGTAACTCCTTCACTCTCTCTTTAAAGTTAGACTTGACGATGTGACGTTGAAGTGAACGGCAACGTGAGTCAGTTTCCGCAACAACTAAGAACGTTTTAGCTCGAGGCTCAACTTCTCCTCTGTTTTGGGTTCCCAGGCTACCACGCTGCGTGGTCCCATGGTGTTTATACTTGTGTACTATTGTTTTTACAGATGAACGTGGTACCTTCAGGCATTTGGAAATTGCTCCCAAGAATGAACCAGACTTACCAAGGAAATTGCTCCCAAGGATGAACCATTACTTGTGTCATGCACAAAGTAGATGTCCTAACCGACTTGCCAAAACTATAGTTTGTTAACTTCTTGTCAATATGGGGGCGCTGTTTTCACTTTGTAAAAATTCGTTCCCAAATTAAACTGCCTCGTACTCAATTCTTGCTCGTACAATATGCATATTATTTTTACTATTGGATAGAAAACACTCTCTAGTTTCTAAAACCGTTTGAATTATATATAACTCAAGTTGCAGCAAACTTCCTGTCAGGAAGTGAGAAATCTGAAATCGGGCACTCTGTTCCAGGGTCAGTTTATTAATTTGCATGTAATCTATGAGTCGACATGCACTGCATACGATTTCCCCTAGATGTCAGTAAGCAGTGAGAATTGGAATGGGGTTGCTAGGTAGATCTGAGGCCGTATAAAGGCTCTTGGAACGGGGGGTGCACTCTTTTCAACGTTCGTCATGACGCGAGACAGACCTCAGGATGGCATTCTGAAAAGCTCTCGTTATAGGCCTTAGATATATCCGGCTCTGATTTTATTCGATATAGGTGTTAAAAACATCATAATGTAGTTATTTTAAACCGAGTTATATCAGTTTATATCAGTATATTGCGATTTTCGGAATTTTCTTTGTGCTGCGCTATGAAGAGTTGGACACGTCTGGGCCACATAGCTAATGTTTGCTGCTAATTCCTAAGTTGAAGACGACAATCTACAACCGAGCAACGATGATTCTGGACAAAGGACAACTTGCACAAGATTCTGATGGAAGCTCATCAAATAGTAAGAACTATTTATGCTGTTAATTCGTATTTCTGTTGAAAAATGTTAAACTATAATTCCGCCATTAATTTCGGCACGGTCTCGCTGTAACGCACGCTGTATGTCGTAGTAACGTTAATTTTAAAAATCTAACACAGCGATTGCATTAAGAACTAATGTATCTTTAATTTGCTGTCCAACCTGTATTTTTTAGTCAAGTTTATGATTAGTTATTGATTAGATTAGGTGCCTCTCCCAAGATTTCTCCCGACATTTTGTTTGAAGTTTGGCTACTATTCACATTGTATAACCACGATTTGTGCCGCTAAATATGCACATTTTCGAACAAACTCTATATGTATTGTGTAATATGATGTTATAGGACTGTCATCTGAAGAAGTTTGAGAAGGTTAGTGAAAAAATTAATATATTTTGCTGGTTTATTTGCTATCGCTAACGTTATGTTGAATGAATGGGGCTGTGTGGTAGGCTATTGTAGTAAGCTAATATAATGCTATATTGTGTTTTCGCTGTAAAACACTTAAAAAATCTGAAATATTGGCTGGATTCACAAGATGTTTGTCTTTAATTTGCTGTACACCGTGTATTTTTCATAAATGTTTTATGATGAGTATTTAGGTATTTCATGTTGGTTTCTGTAGTTATTCTAGCTGCTTTGGTGAGAGTTGTGATGGTGGCTGCAATGTAAAACTATGATTTATACCTGAAATATGCACATTTTTCTAACAAAACATATGCTATACAATAAATCTGTTATAGGACTGTCATCTGATGAAGTTGTTTCTTGGTTAGTGACTATTTATATCTTTATTTGGTCGAATTTGTGATAGCTACCTATGCAGGAAAAAAATGGTGGAGAAAAAAAAGTTGTGTCTTTTGCTATCGTGGTTAGCTAATAGAAATACATATTGTGTCTTCCCTGTAAAACATTTAAAAAATGAAATGATGGCTGGATTCACAAGATGTGTATCTTTCATTTGGTGTCTTGGACTTGTGATTTCATAAACATTTTATTATATGATATCCCTGTCGCTTTAGGCTAGGCTATGCTAGTCAGCTTTTTTGATGGGGGGGATCCCGGATCCGGGTTTGTGACTCGTTAGGTACAAGAAATTTGTGGAGTGGTTGAAAAACGAGTTTTAATGACACCAACCTAAGTGTATGTAATCTTCCTTTTTTATTTAACCAGGTAGGCTAGTTGAGAACAAGTTCTCATTTGCAACTGCGACCTGGCCAAGATAAAGCATAGCAGTTCGACACATACAACAACACAGAGTTACACATGGAATAAACAAAACATACAGTCAATAATACAGTAGAACAAAAGAAAACAAAAAAGTCTATATACAGTGTGTGTAAATTAGGTAAGTTAAGGCAATAAATAGGCCGTGGTGGCGAAGTAATTGTATAACTTTATGATCTGGACTGCCTGTTTGCGCTCATTAGTATATTTAGTTGGAAGCCTCCATGGAAATGTACTATTCCTTGTGCTAATTGTTTTAGCATTCTAGTAATAGTCCAATGGGCTTTTTTTGTGTTTTTGTGTACTAAGCCGGAAATACTGTAAATCTCTGGATGAGAGTAGGACGAGTAGGACGATATGAAAATCTGGATACTGCTCAACCCTAATGTTTACATTTATGTATTGTTTTATTTCTGAAGCTGCTTTGTTTTGTTTGGGTTCAATTTACCACAGCATTGAGATTCACTGTAACTATGCCTTGAGTAAAGAACTTCTTGAGGCTCTCAAGGCCACAGGAAGTAGGGTAATTTTTCTGTTGGAAATCCATCTCTCTCTGTCAGCACACACTCCAAAAACATGGAAAATGTTTGTCCTAGTTTTTCACTTTGGAAAGAGATTGTTTTCCTTCTTTGGCAAGATATTGTTTAGAGTTCTCTCAGCTGTTTTTCTGGGGGTTCACCTCGTCACAGCATGTCCTCGTCTGAACAGACCTGTCAGATGTGTCTACACAGATCTGCTCTCCCTACTTCTCAGTCTTTCCATCTCAATTGGCTTGTAAGTATATATATGTGTGGAAGAGATCAACCCGGCTCAACGTATTTTACTGGTTTGTGACTCAGTGATAAAGCATCCCAATAGATAACACACAGAAACTTTATTTAAACACACTGAGGAAGATGAACATGGGGATGCGCATGGGGATGCTTCTGGAAGGTACAGAGAAAGGATTTTTTTTTTATTGTATTTTACTTCACCTTTATTTAACCAGGTAGGCTCGTTGAGAACAAGTTCTCATTTGCAACTGCGACCTGGCCAAGATAAAGCATAGCAGTTCGACACATACAACAACACAGAGTTACACAGGGAATAAACAAAACATACAGTCAATAATACAGTAGAACAAAAGAAAACAAAAAGTCTATATACAGTGAGTGCAAATGAGGTAAGATAAGGGGGTTAAGGCAATAAATAGGCCATGGTGGCGGAGTAATTACAATATAGCAATTAAACACTGGAATGGTAGATGTGCAGAAGATGAATGTGGAAGTAGAGATACTGGGGTGCAAAGGAACAAGATAAATAAATAAATACAGTATGGGGATGAGGTAGGTAGATGGGCTGTTTACAGATGGGCTATGTACAGGTGCAGTGATCTGTGAGCTGCTCTGACAGCTGGTGCTTAAAGCCAGTGAGGGAGTTATGAGTCTTCAGCTTCAGAGATTTTTGCAGTTCGTTCCAGTCATTGGCAGCAGAGAACTGGAAGGAAAGACGACCAAAGGAGGAATTGGCTTTGGGGGTGTCCAGTGAGATATACCTGCTGGAGCGCGTGCTACGAGTGGGTGCTGCTATGGTGACCAGTGAGCTGAGATAAGACGGGGCTTTCCCTAGCAAAGACTTGTAGATGACCTGTAGCCAGTGGGTTTGGCGACGAGTATGAAGCGAGGGCCAACCAACGAGAGCGTACGGGTCGCAGTGGTGGGTAGTGTATGGGGCTTTGGTGACAAAACGGATGGCACTGTGATAGACTGCATCCAATTTGTTGAGTAGAGTGTTGGAGGCTATTTCATAGATGACATCACCGAAGTCGAGGATTGGTAGGATGGTCAGTTTTACGAGGGTATGTTTGGCAGCATGAATAATGAACATTCACATATAGGCTACAATAGATAGAGTAGTGAATGAGCTATAACCATGTAATGGCACAATACGAAAGCCTCTATGATAATACATTGCAGCAATAAACAGTAAGCTATTACACAGCAATACTCCATAACAAGGACTGTGTCTAATAAGCATCTATTCAATAGCAGAGTAGGCTAATGACTAGCATGTTTGCTAACAAGGAATCAACAATGGCAGTGTAAGAAAGGAGGGTTTTTACATGACGGTAAATTACCGAAAGCAGAGCTATAATTGTTATATTAGTAATTGTTATATTACTAATATATTATTATTATATATAGATGTATACAAAGCCAAGTTAAACATCAACTACAACTTACTTGGAGGGCTAAATGTTTTTGGGGAGAACTACTGTTCCATAGAAACCTGACATCTTAGATATTTGATGGGGTCACAGATTGGGCGGTATCCAGGCTTGGGTGGTATCCAGATTGTCATACCATCATACCGATCTTGTGCCATACCGGGATATTCCTTAATACTGGTTCTCAACACAAGGGGCGTTGTTTTCAAACCCCATTGGTACTCTGTAATCTGAAGGATAGCAATGCTATAGGATTTTCTGAGAGGAACCCTAAACCAAATCATTCCATGGCCAGATAGATGCTTTGAGTGATCTCTGAGCGATGTTTCTGGAATGGCTTTCTGCTTAGTTATTACCAAGAGTGAATAAATACTTATTAATGAGGTCTACATGGTAGGATGTAGTCACAAGTCAACTGTTTGAGGCTGGTTGCTAAGCAGCGATGAAACAAACAGAAGGACCAATGAGAAATCTGGTTCACTGTGTGGGGACTGCAGGCAGCTCTTCATCAGGGAGAAATGTATTGGCTGAGCTGGTGGTAAGGCTTACTTCACCTTTTTCCTTGTGGCCTCGAGCAGATGGCTAACTCCTGATCAATCAATCAAATGTATTTATAAGTGCTATACAGAAACCCAGCCTCAAACCACAAACAGAAAGCAATGCAGATGTAGAAGTACGGTGGCTAGAAAGGCAGGAACCTAGGAAGAAACCTGGAGAGGAACCAGGCTCTGAGGGGTGGCCAGTCCTCTTCTGGCTGTGCCGGGTAGAGATTATAAGAGTACATGTCCATTTAAGGGCAGATTGTTCTTTAAGATGTTCAAACGTTCATAGAGGACCAGCAGGGTCAAATAATAATCAGTTGTTGTAGAGGGTGCAACATGTCAGTACCTCAGGGGTAAATGTCAGTTGGCTTTTCATAGCCAAGCATGCAGAGGTTGAGACTGCAGGTGCGGTAGAGAGAGAGACAAAAACAGTAGGTCCAGGTAGCACGTCCAGTGAACAGGTCAGGGTTCCCTAGCCACAGGCAGAACAGTTGAAACTGGAGTAGCAGCATGACCAGGTGGACTGGGGACAGTCAGGAGTCATCAGGCCAGGTAGTCCTGAGGCATGATCCTAGGGCTCAGGTCCTCCTGGAGGGGAGGAAGGGAGAGAGAGAGAGATTTAGAGAGAGCATACTTAAATTCACACAGGACACCAGATAAGACAGGATAATTCCGCCAGATATAACATACTGACTCTAGCCCCCTGGCACATAGACTACTGCAGTATAGATACTGGAGACTGAGACAGGGGTGGGTCGCGGGACACTGTGGCCCTGTCTGCAGATACCCCCGGACAGGGCCAACCAGGCAGGATATAACCCCACCCACTTTGCCAAAACATAGCCCCCACACCACTAGAGGGACATCAACAAACCATCAACTTACTACCCTGAGACAAGGCTGAGTAAAGCCCACAAATATCTCCTCCACCACACGAGCCCTCGGGGGCAGACAGCAAGGGCGGTTCGTCGCTCCAGTGCCTTGCCGTTGACCTTCGCACCCCTGGGCCAGACTACACTCAATCATAGGACCTACTGAAGTGATGAGTCTTCAGTAAGGACTTAAAGGTTGAGACAGTCTCTCACATGGATAGGCAGACCATTCCATGAAAATGGAGCTCTATAGGAGAAAGTCCTGCCTCCAGCTGTTTACTTAGAAATTCGAGGGACAATTAGGAGGCTTGCGTCTTGTGACCGTAGCGTACGTGTAGGTATGTACGGCAGGACCAAATCGGAGAGATAGGTAGGAGCAAGCCCATGGAATGCTTTGTAGGTTAGCAGTAAAACCTTGAAATCAGCCCTAACCTTAACAGGAAGCCAATGTAGAGAGGCTAGTACTGGAGTAATATGATCAAATGTTTTGGTTCTTCACATCTGTGAATGTGGAATGTGTTTTGTTGGTTGATTGAAAAACAAGAACACTTAATAAAACTTTAAATTGAAAAAAAAGAAAAAAGTTTTGGTTCTAGTCAGGGTTCTGGCAGCCGTGTTTAGCACTAACTGAAGTTTATTTAGTGCTTTATCCGGGTAGCCAGAGAGTAGAGCATTGCTGTAGTCTAATCTAGAAGTGACAAAAGCAAGGACAAAAATGTTCTGATTTTTGCAATGTTACGAAGATGGAAAAAAGTTGGGGCTTTTTTTTTTGCCCACTCAGATCACACCCTGACTAAACAAAACATAAAACATACAAAGCAAACTATGGTCAGGGCGTGACAGCTTCACCATGTTTCTTCGAAATGTAGAGCTGTGTGTTGTCCGCATAGCAGTGAAAGTTGACATTGTGTTTCCGAATGACATCACCAAGAGGTAGAATATATAGTGAAAACAATAGTGGTCCTAAAACGGAACCTTGAGGAACCCCGAAACTTACAATTACATCCTCACCTGTTAACAGCCCCTGTTGTGTCAATATAAGCTCCATTTTTCATTTGAGTCGTGGAAAATCACCAGAATTTTTATGTGCATAAAAACATGCGAATGCGCCTGAGTTTCAGCCAAATTAATTGTAAAGGAGAAAAAATGATCAATCACATTACTTTAAATGTCAAGACAGTGCTGCCTGGAGGAACATCTATGTGCTCTTTCTCTCTCTGTATCCTCTGAGCTCACTGAAAAGGCAGTGACCTGCCTTAAGGCTACAGGCAAGCAGGTTGCCTGGGCTCAGGCTGCCTGTGGTGGGAAGCCAAGCAGAAAGCCTCTGTAATGGGAAGTCCATGCACCAAGCAAAGTCACACTCAGTATCATCTGACCTCAGAAAGACTGAGTGGTGCTGTAATAGGATCGGACGGTCCTGTAAAAGGAAATGAATGGCACATGAGTCTTGACTAAAATGTAAGAATATTTGTATTCACTTGACTGGGCAACTGAATTCGCAGAGGTTTCTGTTGCAATATTGATCGAGTATTTTCACACACCTAGCCTACAGTATGACATGTGCCATAGGTTAGCCGGGATTATGTGAGTGAGGAATTTGATACTTGAGGGCTTTAGGGAGAGGCTCCGGATGAAAAGACCCCCCTTAAGACCTGGTTCTGAATCCAAGTACAGCCGTGAGCCACAAAACAAATCTGACCCCAGAGCAATGCATCAGGAACTCTCTCTACCCACCACATCCTAAGTGAAAATGACCAGAGTGTTGGGAAAGTAACTTATGTCCTGTATAATTTATGACCTGTGTGTTTTCAATCAGGGCACCCTGTCCATTGGGAATGCTCTTCTGGATGGTATAATAGCCCTCTCCTTCAGTTCACCCTCTTTTCCCAGTGCCCTTCAGCTTACTGCGACTCAATTGGGCTTGGACAAGGTTTAGAAACCAACACCACCATCTGGCTAAGCTTTTTTTGGATGAGGGTGGAGGGGTATGTCTCTTTTTTTGTGTGGGTCTTTTCATAACTAAGAACACTCCCTTCGTACAAGAACACAAAGCAGTGTTACAACTCAGTGGGAAAGCTCTTGCCTATACATCTGAGATCGGTTCCTCTATTATATTGTGCCCTCTAAGCTGCCAAGGGTGAGTATCGCTTACCATCACCTGGTTGAGATTTAGAAATGAAGGTAAAGCTTTGAAGGGCTCAGGAGTGTCTTCAGGTTTCTTTTGTCAGCCCCACCACTTACAGCTTTCGCGGCTCTGTATGGAAAACTCACATTCAAAACAAACAGCTATCTCCGCCCCAGGGCCCCAGGACAAAGGGCAGATATTATGGAAGGTTGTAACTATAGCTTACTCCCGACACGGCTGTGTGGAGTGCCTGGTGAAAGTTGAGGATGCAGACAGGTAGGGCACTTATCTGTCAGCCTTTCCCTCTAATTAAACATGCTCTTTGGGAATTACCCCCCTTTTGGAAAATTCTGTTCTTACTGTACACTTCTCGCTAGTCATTAACTCACCTTGCTCCCAGCACATAGGCCGTACATACTCCCCAGTCTGTCACATAGCATTTCCCATTGTGACCGTTTCTTTCCAATGACGTTAGCTGCGGAATGCGAAGCCGCATAGTTTTATTGCTGTGATTATTTAATTTAGACTGCGCTGCTCCCTGCTATTAGTTCTCTGTGCCACACACGATCAGGACCCCAGGACTGCTTACTGCTTGGCACTGAAAGCTGTGGGGAGACGTACGGTGCTTTCAGAAACCCTTCACACCCATAGACTTTTTCCACATTTTCTTGTGGATTTAAAATGGATTCAATTCAGATTTTGGTCACTGGCCTACACACGATACACCATAATGTCAAAGTGGAATTATGTTTTTTGACAGTTTTACTAATTAATTAACAATGAAAAGCTGAAATGTCTTGAGTCAATAAGTATTCAATCTCTTTGTTATGGCAAGCCTACATAAGTTCAGGAGTACACATTTGCTTAACAAGTCACGTAATAAGTTGCATTTACTTACGCTGTGTGCAATAACAGTGTTTGACATGATTTCAAATGACTGCCTTCTCTGTACCCCATACATGCAATAATCTGTAAGGTCCCTCATTCGAGCAGTGTATTTCAAAACACAGATTCAACCACAAAGACCAGGGAGGTTTTCCAATACCTCGCAAAGAAGGGCACCTATTGGTAGATGGGTAAAAAAGCAGACATTAAACATCCCTTTGAGCATGGTATTAATTACACTTTGGTCACTACAAAGATACAGGCGTCCTTCCTAACTCAGTTAACGGAGAGGAAGGTAACTGCTCAGGGATTTCACCATGAGGCCAATGGTGACTTTAAAACAGTTACAGAGTTTAATGGCAGTGATTGGAGAAAACTGTGGATGGATCACCAACATTTTAGTTACTCCACAATAATAACCTAATTGACAGAGTGAAAATAAGGAAGCCTGTACAATCCAAAGCTCTTAGAGACATACCCCAGAAAAACTCACAGCTGTAATCGCTGCCAAAGGTGATTCTAACATGTATTGACTCAAGAACATAAGATATTTCTGTATTTATTTTCCAATACATTTGCTAACATTTTTAAAAACATGTTTTCACTTTGTCATTATGGGGTATTGTGTGTAAATGGTAATTCTAATTAAATAAAATTCTATCTGTAACACAACAAAATGTGGAATAAATCAAGGGGTATGAATACTGACTTTTTAGTTGTGTTACAGCCTGAATTCAAAATGGACTAAATATATTTGTTTTCTCACCCATTTACACACAAAACCCCATAATGACAAAGTGAAAACTTGTTTTTTAGAAATGTAGCTCTGACATCCCAGGATATTGTGTATGATTACTGGTCAGGAGCATATCGAATGGACCTAATGGAGGTAGCTGCATGTGTGGCTGTCGGGCGCCTCTTCCCCTCCTCTCGAGTTGTGACGGGAGGCAAGAACTGAAGATCCGAGTGGAGCCACCTGATGGGTTCATGCTCAGGCGAACGTTTGACCCACTCCCTTGTTGCCCGAAGAGGAAGTGAGGTCAATCACTACTCAAGGAGTTAAGGGGATACATTTTCTTCCAAAGCCACCGGTGCCTCAATCCCATCACAAATAATAGTCACAGTTGAGTTGTTAATTTACTCTCTATGTCCTCCCCTGCCTGTTATTGTATGGAGAAACTATGGAGAATCTCCCTTCAGGAACCCTGTTACTGGCTCTGCCTCCTCAAGCTGCAAGCCAGGTGGTGGCGATGCTATGGCGGTGGTGGTGTGAGATTCCCAGACCCAGACTGCTTTGTGTGAGACGGCCTGGTAGTTTTTCCCTCCAGCCTGCCTGGGATTGCTGGAGATTTCCTTTCGACCCCTGGGGACGGACAACTCTCCTTGTCATGACTTAGCGGGAGGATCCCATCTGCATATCTCACTCCTTTCGCTCTGTTTTTCTTTTACTCGTAGATCTGAGAGATCAATACAGTAGCTGAAAGAAACAGAGGTTTCACTCAGTCCTCGTTTTGTCTGGTTAATAGTTTTCACAATAGGCCTTAAACCGATATATTTTTCTTTAATACTAAACTATTGCCTATGGTCGTATAGGATCATAAATCTTGTGGATTATTTCACTTGGGTTTGATTTTATTGCCAGACTCTTCTTGATGTTATAGAGTTGGACATTTCTCTTGGATTGGTTCCTCAGTCGAAAAGGGGAAGAGTTATTTGCCGCGAGAGTGTGTGTCTTCTCTGGCACATCTCGTTAAAAGGGGGAGTGATTTATGTTAACGCTGTTGTAAGGCCACGCCTGAAGTCAATCGCTTCCAGCTTCTACCGGTGACGGATGAGGAAAACCCTGGACTTGGTGGGCTTGATGACAAACGAACTCAGGGTCTTCAATCAAAAAAGTGTTTTTTCCAAGTTGGCACATTTTTTCCAACAAAAACCCTTTACTTATGACAGAACGGCGGATGTAAACCTTAACTGATGAGTGTATTTTGGCATCTCGTCCCGTAAACTCTCTCTGACATTGACCTCTGCCTGCTAGTTCAGACGAAGACTTGAATGGCCTTGCTCAATGCCCCCAAAATTGGTTTCCATATGGCCATTAGACAATGCTGCCCGATGATTTAGACTAAGTGTTTTGTTTCAGTGATCTTACCATCGTTTATCACCTCAATTAAAAACGTGTCTTCGGGGGTGCTCCCTCCCTCGAGGCAGGTCAAATAGGCACTATTAAAAGACTGCTGTTCAGTTCGCCTTTCAGTTAGCAATGGCTCAGGTTATTAGCACAGCGATGACATTGGGGGGCGGCTCTGCTTTGCATAAACCAGGCAGGCCTTTCTTGGGAGCAATTAACACCTTTGAGCACAGTGTATTGGAGAACTACTTGCCCGTAGGGCACATGAGAAGAGAAAGTCCTTCTGCTTCACAGCTGCTTGTTAAACAGCTGGGCGTAGTGAACTCTGACCTCCCTGACCTGTAGTTGTCATCTTTCCCTCCTCTCTGCTGGGAGTTGTTGGACCATTTCTATTTGTCAGACCTAGAGAAGTCTCTTCTCTTAGTTTGTTTATGTCTGCCCATCCCAGCCGAGTCTAACCCACTCGCTGAGTCACGCTCTCAACTATGGGTTTTATGGTTAAACAGCTTTGGGTGGACAGTGTTCCAGACTCACCATCAAACTGAGACTTTTACCATGTTTAATACCAGTCTGGGACTCTATGGTGGATGACGATGGATGCTGAACTTTTGAACAAACTATTCAGAATATTTCTCTTTCATTCTCACATTCTCTGCCTCGCTGTCTCTGTCTGTCTGTCTCTTTCTCTCTCTCTTTTTCTCTCGCTCTCTGACAGAAAAGGAAGTCACATGTGGGCGAGAGTGTTCTCGTCTGGGTCACACGGTCTCGCACCTTGTAGTCAGGAGGGCCTGCTTGATGATAGCACATGGAAGCCGAGCGAGGAAGTCTTGCTGGCTTGCTAGACAACGTGTCTTCCCCAGACGTTTGTTGTTAAGTACAAAGTAAGACCAGACACGCGTGTACACTGTTACTTTACATCACAGACACGCGTCACATCACGGTAGCGACAAAGGAAAAAGTTTTGGGATCACATGACTGTGGCGGATGGTTACTCTCTCTTTGATGCTTGTGAATGACTGTGTGTGTCATCATTTAGTCTGGGATAGCAATTACTGCCCACTGTTCTGTCTTCAAGTTCAGCTCATGTCATGGTGTTTTTGTAATACACTCAGAATAGACACGTGTATAAGCACAGATCCTAATTTGGCTGATGATAATTGCAACTGTCAAAATGGAGGATTTTGCCTTCCATTATTTATAAAGTGTTTGAAAGTGTTGTCGCCTGTAAGCACATCAAAGCTTGAAATGTATTTTAGGATATCAGTAATCATGCTTGTCCCGTTCAATTCCCCAGTGTCCAATATGTCTGTCAGAGAGCTATTTAAACACAAAGACACAGAAAAAGACTTTCAAAGTTACCAGAAGGACCGGGGGCTGGGGTTTTCAGGATCAGAGAAAAGTTGGGCCTTTCAGGAAACCCCTTAATGTTGTTTAATGATGAATCACTACTTCACCGCAACATTGCTTTTGGGAACGACAGACTTTGCTGGTGAAAGCAAGCCTTTGACTGGTTTTTCTCCCTGTGGTGCTGGCACCAGGCCTCACACACTCATTTAATGACCGTATAAATAGCCCTGGCAACAGGCCTCAGCCATCTCAGTAGTCGAGATGTTTGTTTTCAGCATTTTTATGACCGCTATTTTGCATTTCATCCTTTTGGTCAGGTGGAAAATGTCTTTAATTTAAGCGATCTAGTGAGAACATGACACATGCAGTTGTTGTTTCAGGGTGCTACCTCAAGAGCCATAACATTCCTCGTGTGTCGCCGAGAGAGACTTTTTTAAATGATGGAGCACGTTCTGTGCAGTCTTAGCGGTGGATGTTCAGAGGGAAAGTGTGTTATGCTCCAATTGGATCAGGTGAATATAAATATTTAAGCGACATTCATCAACTTGAAGTCGTCCTGTTTTCGTCCTGCCACACAGCCTTGTGTTAAGTCGGGTTGTTATATGCAAGGATTTTGCATGCCATTTTAAAAGCCTGAATGTAAAACAGTGGGGAATGTTTGGGGTCTATACATTTGCCACATCAGCAGCCAGAAAGAGGCTGCTTCCCCAATCACACCCTATTCCCTTCATAATGCACCACTTTTGACCAAAGCACTAAGTGAACTGAATAGGGAATAGGGTGCCATTTGGGACGCAGGCCTTGTTTTACACTGAACAGATGTGTCATTGCCAACCTCCTGTTTGCCATGTAATGCCAAACCACTTCCTCATATACCCCTGTATATTCTGGGGCAAGGGCTGGAGCTGAAACTGAGACCTCTCTCTCACGGAAAATATCAAAATTCCTGTAATACTTTTATAGTCCCTTATGGCCAAAGCTGACGCTGTAAACTATCTTAAAAATGGCGATGGCCATTGTTTATAGACACATTCATAGCTCTGGGAATGCTTTTAAGGAGGAGAGGCGAGTGCCAGAGTTTCCATTGTCTGATTCTTGGAGGAACAGATCCCAAGGAGTATTGTGAGATTTGGCAGTAAACCACCCGAGAGGGAGAGCTGGTTGCTGAGGAGGGAGACACATTTGAAGAGAGAACGTCCAAATAGTTAGAAAGCATTCGTGCCATGTTTTAGGGTCAGCAAACTGGATCAAATTACCACAGAGATCTCTGAAAACAAACCACAGGCTTCAAATATTTGTTTACAGTTTAATTTTTTAAAATTTATTTAACTAAGCAAGTCAGTTAAACAAATTATTTTTTACAATGACGGCCTACCAAAAGGCAAAAAGGCCTCCTGCGAGGATGGGGGCTGGGATTAAAAAAATAGATAGATATAGATATAAGACCATGCACGCTATCTGACTGTCTTGTCAAACAAACAAAGAAATTACATGCTTTTTGTAGCAATACCCATTACACAGAATGCATCACAAACCCTACCAATTACCTAATTGACAATCAACTTCAATACAGGTATGAAAAGGCCATACAAACACATTCAGGTATTATATTCCACATGATAAATATAAATGATATTTATAAATATCCCCTCATCGATAACATTCAATAAAATGTGCTTCCCATTAATAGACGTGTGTTAAATCAATGTCTGGACGTGCATAATCAGGGAAGACTTTAGCTTGTGACAGAGGACATACTGTAGGACAATCGTCACATATGTAAAGACCATCTCATCTGTAATAGAAGGATAAAGGTCCAATGCAGTACTCTTTATCTCAATATCAAATCATTTCTGGGTAGCAATGTTTTTAAACAGCTTCTTAGCAAAGAGAAATTTCTCAAGCATGAATTTTGCTTAGACAAAAGAAAACTATATATATATATAAACATTTTGCTAGGACTCTCTGGGTGTGGAAAACTGTTATTGGCAGATCGGTTTGTAACTCTCCTTCTTATTGTTCTAGTAACTAATTTCCCACCAAAACAGGCTGAAATTTCAGGCAGTCTTTTCAAACAGCTCTTACACTAAAAGGGCATTATCATCATTTTCAAAATGTCACAGTATTATTCCAACCTCATAGGGTGCAAATCAGGGATGTGGTGCTGCTGTCACGCGGGGGGAACGGCACTCCCTCGCTTTTTTTCAATTCGAAAATACACAGAGCTGGTAAAAATATGAATCAATTATATTTAATTACCACAAAAATTCCATGAAAACTATAGAATAACAAACTGAATAAATATGTAGGCTATAGCAGCCTATATGTAGGTAAATGGTGGTTTCTTCCCCGTCTTCTCTCTCTCTGGCGGTGGCGCAAATTATGAATAACTAGGCGTGTGTGCAGAGGCTTTGAGCGGGCCAAATCCGACATTTGAGCGGGCCACAGACAGAAAAGTCTACCAGGGGTTGCTAATGTAAAACGGCTGTCCTCAAAACAGTTTGTTATGGACTTGGGGCTCATGTACGACACACTTGAACTCGCCCTACCGTCCGAGTGCTAAGCTTACAGAAACCACCTCTATTGCGTATGCAGACAAACAGATCCCCCGCATGAACCTTATCATCACACCAATGACATCTAGGATCCAAATTCACCGCGTGTCTGCCTTGATGTTCCGAAAACACCATGGACAACCTCTAGCGCAGTGGAACCTAGAACGATATGTGACCACTTGGTTACAGAGCTGTCCTTTCCTACACCACGATTCTAATGGCACTCAGATCAATTTAGATAACCCTCATAAAGATCTGTTGCCTACACCAAATAGTCCTACTCATCACTTATTATTATTATTACAAATAGAAGATTATCACTTCTCACAATGATGCTCGTTTAGTAAAGTTAGCTCAGAGCTGAAACAATGTCTCGCCAGGTCACAATGATTCATTCGTATTTTACATAACCAAACTGAGTATAATAGCATATGCTGTAACATAGTAGGTCGATAATATGTTACACCAAAAACACCTCCCCAGTCATTTCTTATCTGAAGCTGATTAGTCCCAGAAATTCCTCCTGAGGCCAAAACTCAACAGCGTACACGCCACTAGGCAGGATATACGCTTTGACTGAAACAAAATAGGCCTTCGATAAAAGCTACTAGTTAGTTAACACCAGCCGCTTTAATTCGTTCACGAAACAGTCATTCGAGGAGACCTAAATGCATATTGCCATGAAACTGATTGAGATCAAATAGATGACATGCAGTTCGGACATTTCACCGGGTAAAACGTAAAGAATTATCATTCACGATTAACAATGATGATGGCCTGTTTTGAAATTAGGTTATGCCTCACTTGGTGTTTGAGGGTATTAAACATATATTTATTGAGGCAATATGTGTGGGCATAGACAGATGTTGCGGTTGAATGATGAATTTTATGCATAGCCCTATTCTACAATTATATTCAATAGGCTACATCTGTCAGTAGGCTACAAACTTTGATTAGAGAAATGATGATGTCATAACAATAAAAGAAAGCACTCCTTCACCTAAAAAAAATAGCTCTACAAGTCTGGTGGAAATAAATGACATGACCAAAAGTATGTTGGCACCTGCTCGTCGAACATCTCATTCCAAAATCATGGGCATTAATATGGAGTTGGTCCCCCCTTTGCTGCTATAACAGCCTCCGCTCTTCTGTGAAGGCTTTCCACTAGATATTGGAACATTGCTTGTGGGGACTTGCTTCCATTCAGCCACAAGAGCATTAGTGAGGTCGTGCACTGATGTTGGGCCATTTTGCATGGCTCGCAGTCGGCGTTCCAATTCATTCCAGAGGTGTTCGATGGGGTTGAGATCAAGGCTCTGTGCAGGCCAGTCAAGTTCTTCCATACCGATCTCGACAAACCGTTTCTGTATGGACCTTGCTTTGTTCACGGGGGCATTGTCATGCTGAAACAGGAAAGGACGTTCCCCAAACTGTTGCCACAAAGTTGGAAGCACAGAATCGTCTAGAATGTAATGGTATGCTGTAGCGTTAAGATTTCTCTTCACTGGAACTAAGGGGCCTAGCCCGAACCATGAAAAACAGCCCCAGACCATTATTCCTCGTCCACTCAATTATTACAGTTAGCACTATGCATTCGGGCAAGTAGCGTTCTCCTGGCATCCGCCAAACCCAGATTCGTCTGTCGGACTGCCAGATGGTGAAGCGTGAATCATAATTCCAGAGAACGTGTTTCTACTGCTCCAGAGTCCAATGGCAGTGAGCTTTACACCACTCCAGCCGATGCTTAGCATTGTGCATGGTGATCTTAGGCTTGTGTGCGGCTGCTCGGCAATGGAAACCCATTTCATGAAGCTCCCGACGAACAGTTCCTGTGCCGACATTGCTTCCAGAGGCAGTTTGGAACTCGGTAGTGACTGTTGCAACCGAGGACAGACCATTTTTACGCGCTTAAGCACTCCGCTGTCCCGTTCTGTGAGCTTGTGTGACCTACCAAAATGCGGCTGAGCTGTTGTTGCTCCTAGATGTTTCCACTTAAGTGATAATGCCAGAGAAACCGGTGTTTGGAGGATATATTGGTACGGGTGTTCGCCGAGGGCCGGCAAACCGTGACAATATATCCTCCAATATATCCTATGAGGGCATTATCACTTTTATACAACGGTTACCAAAATATTCCGATAATGATTGACATATTGTCATTAGAAACATAATTTGGATGAATTTATTCATACTATCTCATCCAACTATGACTAACTTACATTTACTTCAAACAGTGCAGCCAGAATAACAGCAAAGTAGCTTCATTTGTGTTTTTTTAAGCTGTTTTCTAGTGACATTTATTTATCCATAACAATGAGCTAATTATGCGCATTTTCGCCTGGAATAGAAAATGTGCTCTTTCGTCAGGACACTGTGTTAGCTGTGTTGTTGGCTAGCTCCTCTGAACAACAGTCACTTCAAACTGAAGCTGGAAAGACTGCAAACTAGCTGCATTTCGTTTTGTTTTAACTGTTTTCTATTGACATTTCTTTGTATGTATCCATAAAAATTATGCCAGCTGATTCATGATTTCGACTGGCTGAGGAAAGCTGCCTGCCTGTTTGTCTCGTCCCGACTCCCAACCCCTACACATTCATTACTATGGGACAGCTGGAGATCGAATTTCACTATCGAAACAATGTTGCAAATGTCAGAGACACACAGCAAGGTTTTTACAAATCTCCACTGTTGAAAATCAAATGCTAGTCTAAAAGAAATGGGAGATAATGTCTAGAAGTTTTTTATAGTGGAGATATAGTGTATAAATTGCCTGGCTGGGCTGATGAGACAGTGGATTGCGCAGTGAGATGGAGGGAATTTCAACATCATAGATTTAGCCAGTGGTAACTTGTGGAATAGACACCGGTTGGAACACGGTTTTAACCAATAAGCATCCAAGATTAAACCCACCCGTTGTGTAATTCACAATAACAAAACTTACATTTTACCGGAACAGGTCTAACAGGGCAGAAATTTAACAAACTGATTTGTTAGAAAGGTGGCATTCTATGACGGTGCCACATTGAAAGTCACTGAACTCTTCAGTAAGTCCATTCTACTGCCAATGTTTGTCTATTTTTTTTTTTTTTAAGGCCAGTTGAGAACAAGTTCTCATTTACAACTGCAACCTGGCCATGATAAAGCAAAGCAGTGCGACACAAACAACAACACAGAGTTACACATGGAATAAACAAACGTACAGTCAATAACACAATATAAAAACATCATATACAGTGTGTGCAAATGAGGTAAGATTAGGGAGGTAAGGCAATAAATAGGCCGTAGTGGCGAAGTAATTACAATTTAGCAATTAAACACTGGAGTGATAGGTGTGCAGAAGATGAATGTGCAAGTAGAGATACTGGGGTGCAAAGGAGAAAAAAAAATAACAATATGGGGATGAGGTAGTTGGATGGGCTATTTACAGATGGGCTATGTACAGGTGCAATAATCTGTGAGCTGCTCTGACAGCTGATGCTTCAAGTTAGTGAGGGAGATATGAGTCTCCAGCTTCAGTGATTTTTGCAATTCATTCCAGTCATTGGCAGCAGAGTCCTGGAAGGAAAGGGGGACAAAGGAGGAATAGGCTTTGGGGGTGACCAAAGCACGTGCTACGGGTGGGGTGCTGCTATGGTGACCAGTGAGCTGAGATAAGGCGGGGCTTTACCTAGAAAAGATTATAGATGACCTGGAGCCAGTGGGTTTGGCGACGAATATGAAGCGAGGGCCAGCCAACGAGAGCATACAGGTCGCATTCGTTGGTAGTATATGGGGCTTTGGTGACAAAACGGATGGCACTGTGATAGACTGCATCTAATTTGCTGAGTAGAGTGTTGGAGGCTATTTTATAAATGACATCGCCGAAGTCAAGGATCGGTAGGATGGTCAGTTTTACGAGGGTATGTTTGGCAGCATGAGTGAAAGAGGCTTTGTTGCGAAATAGGAAGCTGATTCTCGATTTAATTATGGATTGGAGATGCTTAATGTGAGTCTGGAAGGAGAGTTTACAGTCTAACCAGACACCTAGATATTTGTAATTGTCCACATATTCTAAGTCAGAACCGTCCAGAGTAGTGATGCTGGACGGGCGTGCAGGTGCAGGCAGCGATCGGTTGAAGAGCATGCATTTAGTTTTACTTGCATTTAAGAACAGTTGGAGGTATTTCTGTTTTTAATTTTTTCATAAATTTGCAACAATTTCTAAAAACATGCTTTCACTTTGTCATTGTGGGGAATTGTGTGTATATTGATGAGGAATGTTTTTTATTTAATCCGTTTTAGAATAAGGCTGTAACGTAACAAAATGTGGAAAAAGCGAAGGGGTCTGAATACTTTACAAATGCACTGTATACCATGGTGCTACCCTACAGAGGGATGTTGAGGCTACTGTAGACCTTCGGTACAAAACAGTGTGTTTTAAAAAATTATTGGGTGACATTAATATATTTAGTATAGTTTTATCTAAAATTGATAACTTTCTAAAAATTTTCACTTAAAATTTTTCTGAAATTCACTGAGGAGGATGGTCCTCCCCTTCCTCCTCTGAGTAGCTTCCACTGATGCATACATGCACACACACATTTAATCAGACACACCTACCATTCCCTTTCCCTATTAAGGTGCCTGCATACTAGGTTCGTTTTGCTCCTAGCGGAACTCGACTAGGCGAAGCAAATGTCTATGCCTCGCATACTACCTTTGCTTGAAAACAAGAAAAAAGCAGCAATATTACTGTTAGTTCCTCTTGAGACGCCGTAGCAAAAACATAGACAGTATACACTTCCTCAAAATAGTCCGAATTAATATAAGATAAATCAAGAAATCTGTAATAAAATGACGTTTTTACCTAGGAGGTCTTAGTGTAACGCTCGTCGTTAGGTGGAAGAGAGGAGGACCAAAGCGCAGTGTGGTATGTTTCCATATTTATTGGAAACACTTAACACGAACAAAAACAATAAACAGAAAATGAAACTAACGACGCCACAGACCTGAACATGTGAACATACAGACAACGAAGAACGCAATGAACAGGAACAATCACCCACAAACAAACAGTGAGAACAGCCTACCTAAATATGATTCCCAATCAGAGGAAACGTAAAACACCTGCCCCTGATTGAGAACCATATCAGGCTAGTTGACAACCCTAAACCAAACATAGAAACACATAACATAGAATGCCCACCCAGCTCACGTCCTGACCAACTAAACAAGACTAAACAAAGGAAATAAGGTCAGGAACGTGACACTTAGTCGCACAATTTTACATCTAACTAACACTGGGCGAAAAGGGTCCATATCGGCGGATATGTTTACATGTTTTAGATATTCTAGAGAATACAGGCCATTTCTAATGCATATTTGATATTCTTAATCCAGATTTGATTTTGATTTGATTTGGATCTCTTTTAGTCCTCATTTGGACTTATCTTCCAAGAGTCCTTAAACATTAAAATACAATTTATAATAGGAACACATTTCCACATATAACACACTATTACAAACATACATAATATACTAACATAATGACCCAATAAATACTCAATCTAAAAAAATATTGGTTCTTCATCTACTATAGTCCCACAACATTTCCATTTTATTATATTTAAATCTTTTTAAAATAATGTTTACATTTATATATTGAAAGGTTTCTGGTTTGCTCAGTTAATTTATTCAATTTCTTTATTGCTCTAAATCGAAATGTTCTTTTGCCTATTTCTCTTTTCTGTCTGGACAACGCATAGATGGTGGACAATCTATTCCTAGTATTTACGGAATGTCTGTCTCTTACCAACTGAATACCGTTGTGAATAGAACTTGGCCGTTTTAAATGATGTATATTATGAAATAAAATAAGCATGTTCCTTTCAATTATCTTATCGATTGATGACCAACCAAGAACATTGCGCATGACTGCAACAGAAGAACCATATCTCCACCTTTAAACAATCCTTGCTGCTTTGTTCTGTGCATTTTGCAGACTCCTAACTTCACTTGATGATGCATTTCCCCAGACCACAGAACAGTAGTTCACCTGACTCTCAATTAATGCTTGTGTTATTTGCTGAAGAATTTTTCCTGGTAAATATTTAGCTATCCTTCTGATAATGCATGCTGTTTTAATATTTTTTTTACATAGATTAGTTATTTGAGACGACCATGATAAGCAGTTGTCTAGCTGCACTCCCAATAGTTTGGTTTCTGCCACTTCTTCAATTTGTACTCCTCCCATACTTAATTGTATCCCATGCTGTTTTGGCCTTTTTCTAGTGGAACAGACCAACATAACTTTGGTTTTCTTGGTGTTTAAAACAAGTTTGTTTTGGCAAACCCACTCCCTGATATTCTCCAAATCTCCTTGTAAAGCTTGCTGTACCTGTTGAACCGATTGTCTTGCTGCATAAATTGTAGTATCATCTGCAAATATAGTAGCTTGAGTTTCAGCTAAGGCATAGGGAAGGTCGTTGGTATATTAAATAGAGAAGGGGCCCAAGGCAGCTGCCCTGTGGTATTCCACAGTTTAACACATGAGGGGAAGAAAATGAATCATTGATATATAGGTGGACTGTTTCCTGTCAGTTAGATATGACTGTACCCAATTCAATGCTACCTCCTTAACCTGTTTGGGGTGCAGCCCGACACCGGTACACTTATGACAACATCCAGCTCAAGTGCAGGGCGCGAAATTCAAAAGATATTTTTTTTTAAATATTTAACTTTCACACATTAACAAGTCCAATACAGCATATGAAAGGTACACATCTTGTGAATCAAGCCAACATGTCCGATTTTTAAAATGTTTTACAGGGAAGACACAATATGTAAATCTATTAGCTAACCACGTTAGCAAAAGACACCACTTTTCTTACTCCATCAGTTTTTTACTCCATCAGTAGCTATCACAAATTCGACCAAATAAAGATATAAATAGCCACTAACCAAGAAACAACTTCATCAGATGACAGTCTGATAACATATTTATTGTATAGCATTGTATTTTTGTTAGAAAAATGTGCATATTTCAGGTATAAATCATAGTTTACATTGCAGCTACAGTCAGAAATTGCACCGAAAGCAGACAGAAAAATTACAGACACCAACGCCAAATAACTAAATACTCATCATAAAACATTTCTGAAAAATACATAGTGTACAGCAATTGAAAGACAGGCATCTTGTGATTCCAGACAATATTTCCGATCAAGTGTTTTACAGCGAAAACACAATATAGCGTTATATTAGCGTAGCCACAATAGCCAGAAACACTTGGGCGCCGACGACCAGTTCACATGCACGACAGATATTAGAAATAGCATCATAAAATGTTTCTTACTTTTGGTGATCTTCCGTCAGAATGTTGGACAAGGTGTCCTTTGTCCAGAACAATCGTTGTTTGGATCTGGAACGGCAAATTTCCCTCTTGATTTAGCATGGGCACTTGCCAAGTGGCACGGATCTCTCCAACGTCAACAAAGTCAGAGAACGGAACACGGCAAAACTCCCGAAAAAATTTCAATAATCTGATTAAACTATATTGAAAAAACATACTTTACGATGATATGGTCACATGTATCAAATAAAATCTAAACCGGAGATGTTAGTCGTCCATAACGACAGCTAAACAGAAGGCAAATCCATGTCCCCTTTCGCGCGCTCCAGAAACAGGAAATGGACGGTCACGTCATACAAAGAGCTTTAATTCCACCTCAGACCAAGATAAACACGAAATTTCTTCTCTCACCGCCTCTTGACAACCAGGGGAAGGTGTATGAAGTGTACGTAGACTCTTACGTATCATGCCCATGTATAGGCAGGAAGTTGAACAGAGCATCGATTTCTGACATTCCACTTCCTGGTCAGGAAATGTGCTGCAGAATGAGTTCTGTTTCACTCAGAGAAATAATTCAAACGGTTTTAGAAACTAGAGAGTGTTTTCTATCCAATAGTAATAATAATATGCATATTGTACGAGCAAGAATTGAGTACGAGGCCGTTTGAAATGGGCACGATTTAACTGGCTACTCAATACTGCCCCTTGCAGCCATAAGAAGTTAAAACCATAATGCATTAATTTTGTCAAAATGATTACATGATCCTCTAAATCAAATGCTGCACTGAAATCTAAAAATAGTACACCCACAAACTTGCCATTATCCATAGCATTGAGCCACTGGTCAGTCATGTCAACCAATGCAGTGGTAGTGGAATGGTTTTTGCGATAATCATGCTGATTGGCTGTAATCAGATCATTCTTTTCCATGTACTCCCATTTTTGTCTACTCACAATACCCTCCAATATCTTACTGAGTGTAGGGAGTAGACTAATTGGTCGACTATTGGCAGGAGTAATGGGTTCTTTGCAGTCTTTCGGAATAGGACACAGTTTCGCATGCTTCCATACATTTGCAAACATCCCCTTTTCCAGTGACCAATTAAATATGTATCTCAGTGGAACTGCAATCTGGGGAGCAGCACAGCGAAGCAAAAAATTGTCCATAAGACCATAACCTGTAGATTTACCATCAGGTAATGACTTCAATAGGTTTAACACCTCCTCCACTGACACCGTTTGCAGACTAAAAGAGCAGATCTTGTTGCTCATAATATGATCATCAATCCATTGGACAATAGCTTGTTTGGAAGAATGTATGTTTACATTGTTGCTCAGTATATACATTTTCTTTGTAAAAAAAACTGCAAAATGATTGGCAATATCAACTGGTTTTGTTATTATTCTCCCGTCAACCTCCACACTAGATGGGCTTGATGAGATAGATGTACCAAGGAAGCCCTTAACTGTATTCCATACCTTTTTAGAATCAATAAAAGCATTGTTGTAAAATAACTTTTTTTTTCTTTCGATTCAATTTAACTGCATAATTACGTAATGTTCTATAATTATGTTCATCAATTTCTAATTTTGACTTGGCTGCTAAGACTTTTGCCATATTTCTTTGAGAAAAAGCCTCACCCAGTTCATCATCAATCCATGGAGATGGACGGGCACCAACTGTACTCTTTCTTATAGGGGCATGATGGTCCATTACCTCAGTGAGCAAATCAATAAAACATTTTGTGGCGTGATTTAAATCATCCTCTAGATAAATCAGCTCCCAGGGTGCAGCAGCCAAATCATTTAGAAATAGCTCATGATTAAATGTTTTAAAATTTCTCGTAACCACAATCCTAGGGGGTTTCTTTGGAACCTTGGTGTTCATGGTTATGGTCACACTATTATGGTCTGTCCAGCCCACTGGCATTGATCTGGCTTTTAAGCATTGCAATGGTATATTACAGAAAATCAGATCAATGCATGTATCTGAACGATGACCCAACTTAATTAATGATCTAGTAGTATCATTAACCATTTGTTTCAAACCACAGTTCTTGGCATATCTCATCAATTTTGTTCTATTTGAATTATTGTGATCCTTCCAATTTATATCAAAAACACCCAAGATAAATACATCTCTGTTGCTATCTGTGGCCTGGTCAAACCCAGTACATAAGTCATCCAGATAGGACACCTTAGAGCTAGGAGGTCTATACACACATCCTACCAATATGGGTGCCTGGTGAGGCAGATGTACCTGAGCCCATAGTGCCTCTACTTGACATACATTAAGGTCATCCCTTCTCTTAAAAGGTATATGATTCTGAATGTACAGTGCTACACCCCCACCATTCATATCTCTTCTCAGTAGACTATATCCATGAATGTTAATTTGCCCATCATTTACAGATGCATCTAAATGTGTTTCGGTCAAAGCCAAAATATGAATATTATTTATGTTGACCAAGTTAAAAACCTCATGTATTTTGTTAGGAAGGCTACATACATTAACCTGAGCTATATGCAACCATTTCCTTATCAAGTGGAGATCAATAGAGTATGTATTCATTATAGTTGAAGTTGTCATGATACATTACAACACAAACTCAGATTTGAACATTAAATTAAAATAGCCAGGGAGTTACTCCAGAGTCCCCATACAATTGCCCGTTGATATAAAGTTTATCCATCACCATGGATAAACTTTTCTTTCATGATGGGATATAGTTTTTTTCTCCTTTCATTGATCTCGGTGGGGAAGTGATCATTCATTCCAAAATCAGTGTTTCTGAGTTCTTTGCCCATGTTCTTCGTCATTTCCTTTTGCTTAAATTGGTCAAAACATGCAATAATAGCCCGTGGCCTATTTCCAGAGGCCTTACCTATTCTATGGACTCTGGAGAAAGTGACATTACGCACAACATCAGTGGGCAGTTTTAGTTGAGTTGACATAAAGTCTCGGACTGTGTCCTCACAGCCTCTGCTGTTGTCATTCTCCGTTATCCCTGAAAATATTAGATTGTTCCGCATTGATCGACACTGTACATCAAGCAAGGTTTCTTTTAAGTTGTTTGTTCTCCCTTTGCACCACCTCCACCTTGCTATGAATAGAGTCTACAGAACCTTTCAGCGCCGTGTTCTCTTACCTTAGATCATCAATCTGACGTTGGCTGAATTTTAGACTGTCATAATGCATTGAAGTCCTCTCGTAATATATCCAAGATATCAAGTTTGGCAAGCCTTTCATTGATGGATTTTAACAAGTCCACATCCATATCAGTAAACATCTCCCCACTCGCCACACACGCCCTCTTACTAGGGGATGGTTTGGTTCCATCGTTGATACCTATTGGCCAACCTGGTTTTGGTTTGTTTTGTTGATTGGGTTGGTTGTCCTTCACAATGTTTGAATCCTCCCAAAACCAGCGACATGTTTCTTTGAGTTTGTAAGTATCTCTCGTCAATGAATCGTTCAAGCTCTTCAATGGATTCTGAATCATCCAGCGTGATTACAGGCGGAGTTAAACACACAAACAAGCTGTTCAGCCGTGGTTTCTTTGCATCAATTCGACCACGAAGGGAGGAGAGTTTGATAACGGTGTTTGACTAATCTCACAAAGCACAGCGACTCATGTTTCCAGTTTCAAACGAACAACCCAAACGGTGAGAGAGAGAGAGAGAGAGAGAGAGAGAGAGAGATCTCTTTTGGACATTTACTATGGCCGGATATGGACTCATTCGATACCCTGAGATATGTGACATCCTGTTAATTGACCACAAAATCAACATTTTGCAATGGCCATCTCTGTGTCTGGACTTGAAACACCATTGAAAACCTGTGGTTTGAATTGTGTTCTCCAATCTCATTAAACATAGTATTGAAAATTGGGGTGACAATATCTTTTGGAGATTTTTATTTTATTACAATCTATTTCTCTGAGCAGTTGAATTAGTATAAAATAATATAATTTCCCAATTTTTTGGAACATGCAATATAACTCAGTATTTGTATTATTTATTTTATTCCATCTTTTTTTAAATCAAGGACCCTACTGTATACATTTAAAACCCCGTGACAAACTTAACCATGGAAACAATGACAAGCGGAAGCGATGTCACCGAAATGACAAGTTTGAGCCAGAGCATCACGTTCGCATTCCGTCCATGTCCTACGACACAACCACAAACAACTTAATGACTGAGCGCTCTCACCATCCCCTCCTAGACTTGCTAGCACTTTCCCTTCATCACGAAGAGAGAAATAATCACCCTTCCCTTTTCTATAACAGGCCCAAACCAACACCAAGACCCTGTAACTAGTCGTCAAGCGATGCGAGGGCCATGACATCATCCTTTTAGATATGCAGGTCTAAAATAGGAAGCTGCCCCTTAGGCAGACGGATGGAACTACGGCTAGGCTAGTGGTTTAAGGAGGGTGCTGCTGCTAGGAGATGTCGTCTACCATAGCGCCATTTTGTTTTTATCACTGGTGACAGTTTTAATACTCAACATTGCATCGTGTATCAAAAGGTTGGCTGGTCCTCATTAAGTCCCGTAGATCACTTCGGGGTTCCTCGGGTGTCCACCGAACTAGGTAAATCCGCTTTTTAGTTTTAATGCACCTTGTTGCTGGAACCAACTACAGAATACATTACAATTGGATGTTCTGGTGCCGCTTGGCAATTAAAAAAATTGGTTAGGAAACTTCTTACTGAGGAATGTAACTGTTTTTCTTGAATATTTGTGTTGTGCTGTATTTTAGTTTGTTTTACATTGTATCTGATGTTGATTCGATTTTGACTTATGAATTGTATATGCTGGGCTCCCTTGCGAAAGAGACTCTGGTCTCAATGGTGACTCCCTGTTTAAATGAAGGTAAAATAAAAATGCCAGCTTGCTCTTGGGTGGTTGTCAATCTCCTCCGCTGCTGCTTCAATGATGACGTCTGTCAGTGTTAGTGGGTGCACCTCAATAATCTAAGGTGCCTTTCTTGACCTTGTCAATTAAGGCAGTTATACATTTTAAAAACATTACAATACATTCATAACAGATTTCACAACATATTAAGTGTGTGTCCTCGGGCGTCTGCTCTACTACCACATATCTATAACACCGTCCATTCCATGTGGCCTTGAGCTCCTTTCGCAGAGACTTGTTCCAGAGTCAAGACGTTGATCTTGGGTCCGTTTTGCATTTTCCCCACTAATGGTTAAGGTGAGGATTGGGGGAGGGAATCGTAACCCCTTGTGGGGCTTCCCCTTCTGGCCCCCTGACTGCATTTGGAATGCAGAGCAGACCACAGAGTAACAGCCCGGGACATCTCACCATGAGGCCGTCAGCCAGCCACTGACACGACCCCTGACCTTGGACTGTCCAACTGCTCCCGGCCAATCACATCAATGTCACATCAAAGGGAAAGGGCCAATGTGAGCTCCTGACCTTGCGAAGCACATATGCACCTAATTGCACGCACAGAAGGAAACACATGCACTTGCGCATTCCAAGACACACCTATATTCTGGACTCTCAGTGAAAGCCCATTTCTCCTACAGCACTGTGAGGGTTTACCTTATTTTAAGACATAATCCTTGACCCAGGATGTGTTATTGTCTTAAACACGTGATCTTTGGCCTACATAATTTCCCTCTAAGCAAGGGTGGCCATTTTAGTTTTGTTGTACTATTGTGGGTGTCGAGGGTGGCTGGTCAATTCCTTTTCATGTGATACACATGGCCCCCTCTCCTGTCGTGTAGGGGGAAGTTGCCCCTAGACGCTGATCTTGGGTCAGTTTGGCATTTCCCCCACAAATGGTTAGGGTTAGGATTGGGGAGGGGAAGCTGATCCTACATCTGTACCTCGGCAAAACTTAAAACTGGATCATCTCCTGTTGGTACAGTGCTAATGCTGACCGTCAAACTGACAGGTCTAACCCATGTCAACCATCCTCTGTGCTATTAGTTGGCCTGGATTCTTGCTAACATGCTGTGTCAGTAGCTCAACTAATTATCAAGCCCTTAAGGTGAGCAAGCGCGGAGCTAGTTCAGGGCTGTGAAACGTCTGGAGGTCCCCGAGGAGTTCGAGAACCACTGCCTTAGAGCTGCTGATGTTGATGATGTTTAATGCCCCTCAGGAAGACATTCTTTCCACAGTTACATCAGCTGAACCATCCCTCCTGTCATTCCTTGGTGAATGTCAATGGAGAGAGACACCCGAGAGATGAAGGTGATATATTGGTGTGACCTTAACCGTTTCTCCCCCTTTTGCCCCTTTCGCCGCAGTCTCTTACCCCGTCGTGTAGTATACGGATGTTGTTCAGTGTGTACTGAGAATCCTATCGTCAGTCAAACCAGTCCTGGTGTATGTGACCTGAGCGGAGTGCCAAATGGTCCCCTATTCCCTACATAGTGTACTACTATGGGCCCTGGCCAAAATATTGATTTTGGGTTTTTTCGTGTAATGTAATCCATAGAATAGTCCTTTGGAGGACGGATTGTTGACATATATTTTGACATTTGTATCTAAAAGCATAATTGAGAAATAATTACTAAAAGTTGGCATATTTATGACATTTTGGCCTTACCCAGGCCTCCTTTAAGACGCCATATTATTGAATCTGTAGATGCTATATAGCAAAATATAGGGAATAAGGTGCCACTTGAGATGCTTCCTTTGCACAGTAGGTGCTGGAGTTCTCAGACAACTGGGCACGAGTCCAGGCTGGAGATGGCCTTTTATTAAGGACACTCCTCCACATAAACCTTCCCAGCACTGTCCTGGTTTTACAAGATGTCGGGGGAGGATGTGAAATAAGATATGAGGAGAGGATAGCCCTGCTGTGTTTCCACAGCTATTAAACACAGCCAAGGGTCTCGGAAGATAATGGACTTCTTCCATTTCACTGATCTGTGTATATGGTCATGAAGAGAAACGTCAAGCACACGAACACTTAAAGGGATAGTTCACTCCAAAACGATCATTCCTCCGCTGTTGGTACAATCCCCCAAAATAGTGCATGTCAGCTGTTGCGTTTTCAAGATGGTACACGTTCGGTGCAGAGCTAAAATTGTACAGAGCATCTTGCATCATATGATGATTTAAGTCCACCGCTGTACTGTGAGAGCCCAAAGTTCAACTATCTAACTAAGCCTACCCATGTTGGATGAGTTTTATCTTTTGAATGTTTTGATAAACTGCTATCTCCTCTGCCTCCCCCGGAGCTTTCAGAAAGCTAACTTCATCCCTGTGTCTTGTTGGCTAAGACATTTGACAGGAGGAGTTAAGCCCTCCTCGGCTGTCTTCCTGGTTAAATGTATTTCTGGCCTCCCAGGCTGTTGATGCCCCTCAGGCAGGTTGGTCTGTTTCCTATTGCCTCCTCCGTGCTCTTGTGGTGTTCTCTGTGTGTGTGTGTGTGTGTGTGTGTGTGTGAGTGAGCGACTCTGACTGACAGGCTAATAGCCCCCTCTCTTTACTTCTAACAGGAGTCTAATAGTTCTCTCACTTCAGGAATTGTCTTGTCGTGGGTTAAGCTACTGAGAATGGTGCAGCTGGGGAGCAACCTAGGATCAGGTTCACCCCTGTCCATGTTATCTTATTCATTGTGGTCTAGAAGGCAAAACTGATCCTAAATCAGCGCTCCTACTCTGAGACGATTGATTGACATCCAGTCCTTGGATGGTGTCTATCTCTACCCATTCACTAACCACCCAACCTTTCTTTTCTGTTGCCATAGGGCAAACTTTCTTGGAAGACAAGTCTATATTTCACTGTTGAGTGTTCCATGACATTTGGAAAAAGGTTAGGCATGTCTAGATTTCATTGTTGAGTGTTCCGTGACATTTAGTGAAAGGTTATACATGTACAAATGAGATTGGATCTATTGAGGGATTTGCTGTAGGGAACGGGGAGGGGAAAACGGGTACCTAGTCAGTTGTACAACTGAATACGTTCAACCGAAGTGTGTCTTCCGCATTTAACCCAACCCTTCTGAATCAGAGAGGCGCGGGGGGCTGTGTTAAGGATTAAGGGAGGAGCAGACAGGTCTTGTCCTGAACCTAACCCTGAGGATGGACACAGATCTTCGTCACAGTATGGATATTGAGTTTTGAATTAGGAGCTGTGCCTGTAGGAGTCTTGACCATCTCATTAAATACATTTTCTGCTCTGATATGGTTGTGACTTGTGGTGCCCAGTAGCACACTGCTTTGGTGAGTTTGAGGATGCTGACGCGATGACTGGATGCTGACGCAAGTCCCAAGCAAAGATCATTCTTGCTTGAACTGTTAATGGTAATATACTTAGGTGCAGATCCACTTACAACGTTCAGGGAAGTAGGAGAAAAGTTACAGAAAACGTTGTGTCTCATGCAAATCACGCATGTGTTGCATACTGTAACCGAGGGTCTCGAAGATCTGCTCTCCCTTTAAAATAGGAACAATTTGCACAGCTGGTCCATGTGAATGACCCATTCATGTCAGATATGCCTCAAATTCATCTAGGATTCCAAATGTGTCTTGAATGCGTTTCCTTTCAGTGAAGCTTTTCCCATGGATATGCCTAATACTGCAGGCTGTGTCCCGTCTGTCTTTTTAAGAACTCCTTCATAACTACGTGAGCAGATTGATTTCAACATGGACAAATACATTTTGCATTTGATATTTCTCTGGAGAGGGGTTGGGAGGGATAGAGCGAACGCCGGGTAGCTGGATGAATGTTGGCATTGTCTGGGCACGCACGCACACACGTCTCGGAGGGGTCCGTCCGTAATTGTTTCGATGAAATGGGACTGTACAATTGAGTGTATAATTACTTCAGGGATTTTGCTTAAAGGTTTTTCATGATTTTTGTATAACACACACACACACAGCCCAACAGGGACAAAATGCATATATTGGCAAGTTTGGGGGGGGAATGTTTTACGTTTTACGATGTTTTACGTTTTCCACAGAAAGGGCTGCTTTATTCCAGTGGAAACCGCAGGTGTTTGAAATTGCGGGCAAGAGCGGTTTAAAAATAACACTGGGGGCGACCAGGCCTGTTTTTAGACGCTCCTGGGAGAAAGGAGAGAGTGTTATTGTACATGGGGAAGGAGGGAAGGAGGGCACGTGAGAGAAGTGCGAGGAGGACGTTTGAAGCCCCATTTTCGTCTCACGCCTCACACACCCTCTGTTTTCAGGGTGCCAGCACAAAGCAGGCCTTGTGTGTCAGCGCGGTGCAGGAGAAGGGGGCAGACTGCAGGCAGTGAGTGATGGTTGGCTGAGGATACAGTAGCTGGTGTTGCCTCAGGATGGTTGAGGAGAAAGGGATAGTCTTTCACTGTCACTGATTTGACAACCACTCCAAGGAGGCTTCACTCAAGAGTCCTAAGAAGCGGAGTGAATGGTCTGTCATGTCCAATCACCTTCCTGAGGAAAAGGATGTCACCCACATGACCAGTTCCAGTTACAGAGTACTACTGCACTGCATAATAAGCATCTCCATTTTAGATCTGTCCGAACACAGATTTCCATCAGGGGACTGGCATCTGAGATTCATCATAATGGGCACGAATTGTGTTTAGTTTGCTAATACGTTCTCCGCCACGGCCCGCTGTTCCCACTCTGGGTCCCTTCTGCGTTCCGACCACTGTGAGGGAGCCTCCGTGTTCTCTAATCAAAACCAGCCGGCCCAGACCACACAGCCAGGGAAGCTCTACACTACCCAGTGGAAGTCCACCCTGCTCCTGTGTACAGCGGCAAGATTATCCCACCATTGTTTTCTTTTCTTTTCAACATACAGTCTTGTTGGATTATTTTCCAGCCGCTGCAGCCTCTTTTGCCGTCTCCCGTGTCCTCAAGCGGTCTTGTCTTAATGAAAGAGGCTGTGTATGTGGCAGGCGGCCGACAAGGCTTTTTTAGGAATTCCTCAGACATTACCTTATTGGATGACCACACATTGGGCCCAGGGTGGGGCGCAGATAACCAGAATGGGAGCAATGTGCAGAGCTGTCAACAGGGAGGGGACATAGCGAGGAAGAGAAGGGTAGGGTGAGGTAAGAAGCGATGGAGGGGGGGGCTGAAAGCTCAAGGTAGGCCAGAAAGCTCACCTATGACATCACATAGGAAAGTTCCCCTCACACACTCCCCCTTCTTAGCAGCACAAACGTGTTTTTCATTGAGACTTGTTATATGCGCTAGCCGTGTTGCAGCCTATGAAATATACACTGCAGCTGGCTGGCTGGTTTCCTGGTCGGTGTTGGTGTGAGTTATAGTGGAGAGCCAGTGTCTTAAAGTGTTGTGTGCTTTAGCGGCTGAGGAAAAACAAGCCCGCGTCTGGTTAGTTTAACCAGTCAGCAGAGGTGATCAAGCGCCTTATTCAGACTCAATGTACAGTAGCCTACTGACGTTCTGTGCTCCTTGTGAAGTTGTACCATGAAAGTGCTTTAATTCATTAGCTTAACGGACGGACTTAATGAAAATCACTGTTTTAAAAGGCGCCTTGTTAGCGTCATACTCACGTCACAACAAGCACTCTTTAGCCCCGTGTACTGTATGTACTATGTGTGCATGGGTGTGAGAGAGAGATTTCTCTTTGACCCCTGTCTAAGTGAGCTGAACAACTGATCCGACACAGACTTGATATAAATTGATAGCCAGGGAATGAGCGATCTACAGGTGGAAACACCCTTCGCTGCATCTGTGACAAGGCACATAAGTTGTTTTCCAGGTTCGTAGGAATTTTAAAGCATTCCTCAAACAGTGGATCTGGATCGACACAATGTAGGGGAGACTGGGGGCAATTGTAACCGTTTTTGTATTTTACTCCATTGCTCGAACGAGGCCAGACATTTTTTGATATAAGAAACGTACATATGTCTTCAAATCATTCATACCATTTATATGTCTGTACATAAGATATTGATTTTATTGAATATTGATTTTAAGTCCGGACGGTTAAATTTGTGCCACGGGCAATTGTCACAAGAGCTGGGGTCAAATGAAACACCTAAAAAATAAACCAAATTCACTTAACTTCAAAAACATTCATTATTATGAATTATAATCTTATCATAGACATACAGTTGGAAGTCGGAAGTTTACATACACTTAGGTTGGAGTCATTAAAACTTGTTTTTCAACCACTTCACAAATTTCTTGTAAACAAACTATAGTTTTGGCAAGTCAGTTAGGACATCTACTTTGTGCATGACACAAGTCATTTTTCCAACAATTGTTTACAGACAGATTATTTCACTTATAATTCACTGTATCACAATTCCAGTAGGTCAGAAGTTTACATACACTAAGTTGACTGTGCCTTTAAACAGCTTGGAAAATTCCAGAAAATGATGTCATGGCTTTAGAAGCTTCTGATATGCTAATTGACACTATTTGAGTCAATTGGAGGTGTACCTGTGGATGTATTTCAGGCCTACCTTCAAACGCAGTGTCTCTTTGCTAGACATCATGGGAAAATCAAAAGAAATCAGCCAAGACCTCATAAATATTTTGTAGACCTCCACAAGTCTGGTTCATTCTTGGGAGCAATTTCCAAACGTCTGAAGGTACCACGTTCATCTGTACAAACAATAGTACGCAAGTATAAACACCGTGGGACCACGCAGCCGTCATACTGCTCAGGAAGGAGACGCGTTCTGTCTCCTAGAGATGAACGTACTTTGTTGCGAAAAGTGCAAATCAATCCCAGAACAACAGCAAAGGACCGTTGTAACGGCTGTCGTCGGTGGAAGAAGGTGAGGACCAAGGTGCAGCGTGGTAAGTGTTCATGATATTTAATAATAATCAAAACTGAACACTGAATAACAAAACAACAAAGAAACAACCGAAAACAGTTCTGTCTGGTGCAGACACACAAAGACTGAAAATAACCACCCTCAAAACCCAACAGAAAACAGGCTACCTAAATATGGTTCCCAATCAGGGATAACGATTGACAGCTGCCTCTGATTGAGAACCATATCAGGCCAAACACAGAAATAGAAAATCATAGAAAAACTAACATAGACTGCCCACCCCAACTCACGCCCTGACCATACTAAAACAAAAAACAAAACAAAGGAACTAAGGTCAGAATGTGACAACCGTGGGAAGATGCTGGAGGAAACGGGTACAAAAGTATGTATATCCACAGTAAAACGAGTCCTATATCGACATAACCTGAAAGGCCACTCAGCAAGGAAGAAGCCACTGCTCCATAAAAAAGTCAGACTATGGTTTGCAACTGCACATGGGGACAAAGACTGTACTTTTTGGAGAAATGTCCTCTGGTCTGATGAAACAAAAATATAACTGTTTGGCCATAATGACCATCATTATGTTTGGAGGAAAAAGGGGGAGGCTTGCAAGCCGTAGAACACCATCCCAACCATGAAGCATGGGGGTGCTTTGCTGCAGGAGGGACTGGTGTACTTCACAAAATAGATGGCATCATGAGGAAGGAAAATGATGTGGACATATTGAAGCAACATCTCAAGACATCAGTCAGGAAGTTAAAGCTTGGTCACAAATGGGTCTTCCAAATGGACAACGCCCCCAAGCATACTTCCAAAGTTGTGACTACTTTCAACCCTAAAAAACAAACATTTGCCCATAAAATTTGAAAATAGTGAGATATTTGACTGTACCTTTTCAAGCAGGGAGAAATCCTAAATGTGCATGTACTGTGAGTTTCATCACTCTAGCTTTTTTCAAGGTTTGACAATTGCCCCCCGTTACAGTCTCCCCTACTTTTGAACTGAAATGAGCTCACAAGTCCTCAACTGGCAGCTTCATTAAATAGTACCAGCAAAACACCAGTCTCAACGTCAACAGTGAAGAGGCGACTCCGGGATGCCGGCCTTCTAGGCAGAGTTCCTCTGTCCAGTGTCTGTGTTCTTTTGCCCATCTTAATCTTTTATTTTAATCTTAATCTTAATCTTTTATATAGGTACGCCTATATTCCATAAAAAAATCTGCTGTTTCCTTCAACAATAGTCATTTACAACATTAACAATGTCTACACTGTATTTCTGATCAATTTGATGTTATTTTAATGGACACAAAATGCGCTTTTCTTTCAAAAACAAGGCCATTTCTAAGTGACCCCAAACTTTTGAATGGTAGTGTATGTTATAATTTCGAGGCCAGCAGGTTCTCAAGAACAATACCAGAAAGTCTAGGTCCTTCAGCGATATAAACACATGGAATAGCCCTACTGGTTATGCCTGGCCATGTATAAACACAGGTCATTACATCTTTTACATCAACGGATATCATCCAAAAAAAACAATCAAATCAAATCAAACAATGCATATCATCGAAGCGGCGTTTCCTCTTAGACACGTTCTCTGGCAGAGATGTTTGACTTCTAACTTGACCCTAGTTAGCAGTGCTTGGCAGCTATTCCCTTACGAGGCCTTAAACCATTATTGGCTGCTGTTGTAGGGCTGTTGTTATCGTACAGACATATCTGCTGCTGGAATGTGTACTATGCTAAGTACTGGGGCCAAGGAACTCACTGGACAGTACTTCTTTGAGAGAAACCGTAATCGTTTTAAAGACCTTTTTCGCGACGGTCAAACGTCTGTCAGTGGAGGCTTAGCAGACTAGGCCGGGTGTTTAATAGCAGCAGTGAGAAATGTTTCAACGTGTAATAGCCACGGGCATACATTTGACACCCCAAGCACTACAGGTGCTAAATGCTATTAGCGCGTAGTTAGGGTGTTGTTATTCTACTGGTCCCCATTGAAGCCTGAATTGTTAGCCTGAATGAGGATGGAAGCTGGCTGTTTCCATTTGTGTCCTGACCTAGCATACAGTACTGTGGACTTTTGGCATACGGTAATTCCCGGCATGATTCCCCCGATAAAACAAGTAGAAGACAAGTACATTTTCTCAATGGGGTCAATCTCCATGCCAGAAATGAAGAGATCCATAGAGGTGATGGTATGTGTGCATCCAAAACCTTAGACTTTTATAGACCCACAAGCTCTACTCTAGAACTCCGGTAGGCCGTAAACCCCCAGCAGTCTCCAAGAGTTAAGGCTTAAGGCACTCTTTGATTCTGGCCTTCTGTTCTAGAGTCCAGGGTACTAAAACTCAAACCATGACCCTATAACCTGCCAATGACCTAGAGCAGGGATCATCAACTAGATTCAGTCAAGGGACAATTTTTTTCTGGAGAGGATGGTCGGAAGGCCGGAACATACAGTAACTACAAATAATTTGTAGACTGCAAATAAATTGACTGCAAGAAGCCCAAACAGATATAATATTTGCCTAAAACGTAATTATTTCAAACCTTGCTTACATTTGTATGTGTCTCTATATTATGTGTGGGGATTCTTGGGAACAGATTTCCAAAATTAAAATGATTTCCTGGTGTTTTTACATTATTTTATGTCCAACAGTTATTAAAATTCTCAACAATTTTTTAAAATTATTATTATTATTATTCTCTTTGCTCAGAAATCTTGGGGGGGGGGCCAAATAAAACCACCCATGGGCCAAATTGGGGGAACCCTGCCAGTTGGGGAACCTGACCTAGAGTCTTCTAGTCTAAGGTATTTTCTGTGTTTTAGAAAGCAGCTTACTTAGGGATTTTATTCATATGTGTGCAGGCCAGTCACTGCCAGATTTCCCCAGTTCTTCCAAGTTTGTGGGAAGACAGTGGTTGCTGGTTGCCTGGTTGGTGATTACTGCTGACTCTAGTCTTGACGCCGACCCCTGTCTCTTGTCTCTGGTCAATTTGTGTCGGAGGGATACGTGCTCGTCATCACAGCCCCGCTGTGTCTTTGACCTGGCTACTGCACTATTTACATATTTCTGAAGTGAGTGTGAGGCTCATGGGGAGAGAAACATGCAAATGGCCGTTTGACTTGGCTTCTCGCCGATCCCACATCAATAGGTTTTTACTCAGCGAGAATGGCAGGGCGGCCCGACTAGGGCTAAAACACAGGTTCGTTTTCTGTAGGGAGGACAGAGTGAGGGCGCATACTGGGCACTAGTTATTTCCCCATTACAGGTGCACCTTTGAAATTCATGAAGGGACAAACATGTGGTTACTATACAAGGACTCTGTGTTCGATGCCTGATGGTTAGTGGTAAGGTTGTTACGGTTGTTAGCTTTGAAGCGTAAACAGGTGATGCTGGTGTGTATTGATTGATTGATTTTTTTTAAATATGAAAGGGAAAATCAAATATTTTGTTGTAACGTTCTTCGTCGGGCGAAAGAGAGGAGGACCAAGATGCAGCGTGGTGAGTATTCATTTTAATAAGAATACTTAAACAACGAACAAAACAATAAACCGACAAATGAACGAAAACGTAACAGTCCCGTAATAGTAAACACAGAGGAACAGGAACAATCACCCACAACCCACAAAGACAAAACAGGCTACCTAAATATGGCTCCCAATCAGAGACAACGACTAACACCTGCCTCTGATTGAGAACCATATCAGGCCAAACACATAGAAACAGACAAACTAGACATACAACATAGAATGCCCACTCATATCACACCCTGACCAAACAAAACATAGAAACATACAACGCAAACTATGGTCAGGGCGTGACAGTTGTGGGAAAAGTCTTACTGTCTTAAGGAGCTGTTGATAACAAAGATCGGGAAGTAAATTGAAAGGTTGGCTGAAAGTAATTGATCTATTTTGCATAACTTACTACAAGTAGACTGTCTATATCAGCATGTAGTAGAGATTGTGATCTAGGAGTTGTCACAAAAAAAACTAACGATGTGGCTATTCTAACATCACTCTTCCATACGAGTCTCCCTGCTTGATAATGGAAATAATTGTGATATGCTTGGCAGTATTTGATCATGTTATTCCATAGTGCTATTTGGTAGTGCTGTAATCCCTCTTTAAAAAGTTGATCTATTCGCACTGGGCCTGCAATGTCATCCTCGGGGGGATATTTTGACTAATTTCGAGGTTTGATTTGTGTGCAGATGTTTTTTGTGAAATATCTGAGTGGGTGCATCATGCTTTACTATACTGAACAAAAATATCAACACAACATGCAACCATTTCAATGGTTTTACGGAATTACAATTCGTGTAAGGAAATCAGTCAATTGAAATACATTCATTAGGCCCTAATCGATGGATTTCACATGACTGGGAAAGGGGTGCAGTCTTTGGGTGGGCCTGGGAGGGCATAGGCACACCCACTTGGGAGCGCGGCCCACCCACTGGGGAGCCAGGCCCAGCCAATCAAAATTAGTTTTTCCCCACAAAAGGGCTTTATTACAGACAGAAATACTCCTGAGTTTCATCAGCTGTCCGGGTGGCTGGTCAAAGACGATCCTGCAGGTGAAGAAGCCGGATGTGGAGGTCCTGGGCTGGCGAGATTACACGTGGTCTGCGGTTGTGAGGCCGGTTGGACGTACTGACGTATTCTCTAAAATGACAATGGAGGCAGTTTATGGTAGAGAAATTAACATTAAATCCCTGGCAACAGCTCTGGTGGACAGTCCTGCAGTCAGCATGACAATTGCACTCTCCCTCAAAACTTGAGACTGTGGCATTGTGTTATGTGACAAAACTGCACATTTTAAAGTGGCCTTTTATTGTCCCCAGAACGAGGTGAACCTGTGTAATGATCATGCTGTTTAATCAGCTTCTTGATATGCCACACCCGTCAGGTGGATGGATTATCTTGGCAAAGGAGAAATGCTCACTAACAGGGATGTGCACATAATTTGAGAGAAATAAGTGTTTTGTGAGTATGGAACATTTCTGCTATCTTTTATTTCAGGTCATGAAACATGGGATCAACACTTTACATGTTGTGTTTCTAATTTTGTTCAGTATACAGTGTGATACTGTACTCCTGGCAGTCTCCTCTTAGCCCCTCCAGCATCACAGATATTTTCTCTTTCCATAAACCAGTGACATCACTGGATGTTTGAGGTCAGCACTGCGGAGTATCACTGTAAATCTATTATCACTATAGAGAATGAGTCTCTCAGCACGGCTGCCCAGTCCTGTATGTTGCCTATGGAATACCCCTGAGGTCCTTATATTGCAGTTTTCATAGCGAACCTTCACCCTCACTTTGCTATGTTCTATTTAATTGCACAATTTTCTGAAACTGTGTTTTTCTTAGAGGAAACTACTTCACACAAGGTAGATTTAAAACTATGTAAAAACGTTACTTTTGGTACTTTGCTAACGTTAACGGTTGTGCAGAATTGTGATCACAGATTTACGATGGTATTGTGGCTTCTCATGATCAAAGCAGGATGGCAGTGTGCTGCTGTCATGCGTCAGATTGAGTATCCTCCTCCGCTTTCTCTCTCTAGTCTCTCTCATGTCTCGGGACAATAGATCTGGCAGTGCTGAGACGCAGCTGTGTTTGTGCTGCAGCTGGACTTAATACCCCTTTCTCCTGACCCTGCCTTTCTGAGGCGTTAGGGGGAGGACTGGGGAGAGTCGTGGAGCAGAACGGCAGGTGGGCCTAGACACTCCACAGGTGGCTGGATTCCACCCAGCCCCTCTCCTGAACATCACAGCCCCATCCTTGGCTCTAGCTCTCGGACGGAGAGAAGTCCGGCGGAATTCATCATGATTACCGGAAAAGTGGAGAGGTCAGCATTTGGATGGGACACAAAAATGCCTCCACCGTCCCTCTGGCTGTCCTCTTGCCGATAGGTCCTTAGCCTCAGCCTGGGCAGCACGGGGGAGAGGTGGACAGTGCAGGAATGTAGTCGAAACCAGTTTGCTCTTTGGCCTTTCAGAGGTAACCAAGCATGTCCACACAGCTTTTCTTTCCCCTGCTCCTCTCCGTGGCTGCGTCACAAAAAGAGAAGGAAAAAAAGAGAGGAGATTGTTGATCAGCATAGCACCCAGATAAGGACTTTGCGGCCAACCTTCCTAGTCAGGAAAGAGCCTAGAGCTGACAGTGGAGTTACAAGCTTGGAGCCTGGTCTTTGGTCTCAGAATATTCAAACCAGCACCTGTTTCTAACGAGTATAGGAAGGATTTAAAATGAGCAGGGTCCTATAGTCACCTCCCTTCTTACGAGACGGAGCTAGCGTTGCACCACGTGAGATCCTCAGCTAGACAGAGCTCACTGTCTCGTACACTTATTCCTTGGACGCTAAGCAGGAAGCCACCTCTGCTGCTTGCTCGCCCGCTGCCACTGACCATAATCTCTCTCTTTCTCGCTCTCTCTCTGTCTCTCTCTCTTTCTCTCGCTTACCCTCGCTCCCACACAGACAGAGGTCTGTGAAGCATTTCTAATCTCTTGGGAGTGTGTTGTTGTATCCCTGCGATGTTGAGGGTCTGTCCATCTCTGTCCTGGGCATGTTTCTCAGGCCATGACATGCCACATCTTGATGTGAGCTATTGTGAAAGGTGGTTGTTTTGTCCTATGGAAAGATTGGCAAAGATCTTGCTTTGTCAGGACTTGACAGCGATTTGATCAGATCTGATAGCACCCGGAGAGCTCTTCACGCAACCAACACAGGCCGCAGCAGGAGCTGGAGCAAAACCATACCTTTCCCTTTTGATGTGATCCAATCTCTTAAGCTGCGTTTCCTTATCTGACACGGGCAGGTAGGTTAAACGTTCGAAAAAGTGGAATTAAAAAGTGACATTGGAGGTTTTACGACCCTTTATTGTGAAGGGAGAGAGGGAGGGATGGAGGGAGGGAGATATGGGCTTCTTAACTGTAGAGCCAAGGGGAAAACATTGCGTCCTAAGTACAGCGGTGCTTGTGAAGGCAGAATTAAGACCTCACATTTCACGGCACGTGGGAATGCGCTCAGTCTGCAGCTAGCCTATTAGAGTGGGCTGTTAGTGAATGGTGCTGTTAGTCTGGTTATATTCAACAGCTGTGGAGCCTTTGAGTCAGTTTCCCAAATGGTGGTGTGGGACCTACTAGTGTGTCATGGCTATTTCAGAGGAAAGAAACTTTGGCTTTTTCCATTTGTCAAAAGAACAATGGAAATAGCATGTTTTCAAGAACATTCTTAAAGCTTTAGGGTTTTGGCCCTAACATTTTAAGAGCTACTGTCTTCCAGAACCATTAGAAGACCACTACATTTCTGGGTAAATATGTGCGTCAAGCAGACCTACTTGTAGTCAATGATCCCTCAACGAATGTCACACAGGTCATTGACTCGTTAAAAACATGGAACCCAAGTGAGAGTTCAGAGCACTTCTTAGCGGAGACAGCGTCGGCAGGCTGCCAAGCCTGAGAAATAGCAGCAGCTGGCTTTTACCATTTTTACCATGAGCTCATTTAGACCAGCAGCCCCGAGGTCTGTACAGTATCCACAGCACTTCTCCTCAAACACCCCCACGTCTGTGTTGTCTTGTTCGGGAGGCCTCTGATAGGAGTCAAAGATGCTAGACAGGCCCAGTTGTATCCTTCTGTGTTTATTCTTGATGCATTTTTTTCTGTAATGGAAGAAAATCCTTGGGATTGGGATAATTATTTCATGCTAATGTGCCCAAATGTATGACTCCCACGTTTCCAGATGAAGGAAGCAAATCCATCATTTGGGGTGACATTGATGGAATGGATGGTGAGTTTCCATGCCGACGGGAAGTAAACGGGAACAATGTGTCCTTCTAAAAGTCACGCTTCTTCTCTCCTGCTCGTCTCCTGCTCAGCATTAATATTGCAAACTAGATAACTTAATGAAAGAGTATTTTTATGCTCAAGGCAGCACTGGTTTTAAGGTCTTCTTCGAACTGTGGCTTGTGATATGCCACTCTCTGTTAGTGCAGTAGATTCCACGGCAACCCTAAATCTTAACACTATATTTTGTACAAATAAATGTGTGAGGTCAGGTCATGGCCTTAACCCAAACTGTGAATGGCACGGTATATGCCACATTTACTTCATTTGATTGCTTCTGCAGTCTCTGCCCTGTCAGCATAAATGTCGTCAAAGACTTTGTGGTCAGTGCCTGGGGGATGATTACAGGTAATTGAAGGGGCCACTTCAGTAGAAGTGATCATGTCCTTAGATCTCGATCTCGTCTCTAATGAGACGGTGTTATCATCTTGGTGTGAGACCTGTGCCATCCTCTATATTCCATGTGAAGGGAGTGGTGATGAGGAGGCGGGTTAGGGTGTGTCTCCACTTCCACTTCCTGAGGTGAACACTGTCATTAATATACTCCACTGTCCTGTACTTACCTCGGCCACACCAAAGTATTCCACATGGCCACACTGCCCTGCTCGAGACAGCTGGACTACAGGACTATATTATCTGTGTGTGGTTTATTTCTCCAACTGTGGCGCAATGAATTTGACCCTGGGAAAGGCTATGTTTGGCTAAAAGCAGTTATTTGTCAGCCCGGTGCAGCTGGCTCATGTGTAGTGGTTTTCATGGATATCTGTGCTAATACCTCTCTCTCTCGCTCTCGCTTTCTTACTCTCTTTCTCTCTCGCTCTCTCGCTCTCTTTCTTTCTCTCTCTCGCTCTCTTTCTTCCTTTCTCTCTCTCTCTCTCTCTTTCTTTCTCTCTCTCTCGCTCTCTCGCTCTCTTTCTTTCTCTCTCTCTCGCTCTCTCTCTCTCGCTCTCTTTCTTTCTTTCTCTCTCTCTCGCTCTCTCTCTCTCTCTCTCGCTCTCTTTCTTTCTCTCTCGCTCTCTCTCGCTGTCTTTCGCTCTCTCTCTCCCCCTCTCCTGTATAGCTGAAGCAGTTGGACAAGGCAGCGGCGGCGGCCCACACCTATTTCCAGGCCAACCCAGAGCATGTGGAAATGGATCAGAACTTAGAGCAGTACAAGGCTCTGGAGGGAACCGATCAGGACCACTTTGTGGACAGAGAGGCCCGGCCTCATCAGGTAAGAGTGTGTAACTGTTTCTCGAGGATAGGGTTACAACATTCTTGTATCTTTTCCCGCAAATTCCCTGGTTTTCCAGAAATCCCAGGAATCCTCCAAACAGCATTTATGGGAATTTTGGGAAAGTTTGGAGAAAGTTTGCAACCCTACCCAAAGTACTCTCAATGGGGATTTTCCATTGAGAATGATTATAATCCATCTTTACACAACTTGTTTGATTAGTGTAAAAATTCAGGGCCTGTTTTATTACCTTTAAATGGCATCCTTCCTTTCTAACTTCCATGACGTACTAATCGATAATCAGACATGGTGATGTCTAAGTTGAGACAATATTATTTTCCCCTTCCCGCAATACATTCTAAACTCTACTGTCCCCAAGTAATTGCTCTTCTCTAGGAAGTAACGATAGAAGTAGCCGATGCCAATGAGCTACATGTACACTGAAAAGACAATACAACAGAGAAATTATAAACTGGGTGGTTCGAGCCCTGAATGCTGATTGACTGACAGCCGTGGTATATCAAACCGTATACCAGGGGTATGACAAAACATTTATTTTTACTGCTCTAATTACGTTGGTAGCCAGTTTATAATAGCAATAAGGCACCTTTGTTTGTTTGTGGTATATAGCCAATATACCACGGGTAAGGGCTGTGTCTAGGCACTCCGCGTTGCGTCGTGCATAAGAAAAGCCATATACCACACCCCCTCGTGCCTTTTTGCTTAAATATAGCATGTATGTCAATAATTGTTCTATGGGTGTGAGCAGTGGTGGAAAAAGTACCCAATTGTCATACTTGAGTAAAAGTAAATATACCTTAAAAGAAAATGACTCAAGTAAAAGTGAAAGTCACCCAGTAAAATACTACTTCGAAATGTACTTAAGTATCAAAAGTAAAAGTATAAATCATTTCAAATGGCTTATATTAAGCAAACCAGATGACACTATTTTCTTGTTATTTTAATTTACGGATAGCCAGGGGCACAGTTCAACACTCAGACATCATTTACAAACTAAGCATTTGTGTTTAGTGAGTCCGCCAGATCGGAGGTAGTAGGGATGACCAGGGATGTTCTCTTTATAAGTGTGTGAATTAGACCATTTTTCTGTCCTGCAAAGCATTGAAAATGGGACTAGTACTTTTGGGTGTCAGGGAAAATGTAACGAGTAAAAAGTACATTATTGTAACGATTCTCGTTGGTGGAAGGAGAAGAGGACCAAAATGCAGCGTGGTTAGTGTTCGTCATATTTAATTAAAACTGAACACTACACAAAACAACAACGAGGAAAAAACGAAAATAAAACAGTTCTGCCAGGTGAACATACACTAAACAGAAAACAACCACCCACAACCAAAATGGGGAAAACAGGCTACCTAAATATGATTCTCAATCAGAGACAACGATCGACAGCTGCCTCTGATTGAGAACCATATCAGGCCAGACATAGAAATACAACAACATAGAAAACAGAACATAGACTACCCACCCCAACTCACGCCCTGACCAACCTAACACAAAGACATAAAAATAAACTAAGGTCAGAACGTGACAATTATACTCTTTAGGAATGTAGTGGAGTAAAAGTCTAAGTCAAAAATATAAATAGTAAAGAACAGATACCGCAAAAAACGACGTAAGTAGTACTTTAAAGTATTTTTACTTAAGTACTTTACACCACTGGGTGTGAGTGGGTGTATGTGTGTGTATGTGTCTGTATGTGTCTGTGCATATGAATGGGAGTGTGAAGGAGGGTGAATATGTGTAGGAGGGTGGGAGAGAATGGGTGGGTGGCTGCATGGGGTATATGCTGTATGTGAATGAAGGAGAATGGATGAGTAAGTCGATATATGGATGATAAACTTTGCCTGGGTGGGTAAGGGAGGGCAAGGATAGCAGGGGATGATAAGCTTGGCTTGGGTGTGGGAAAGGGGGAAGAAAACTGTGAGGGGAAGGCGGAGAGGTTTGGCATGGGCGAGGGAGAAGGAACAATTTAACTATACTATATGCTATACTATAATGTAGTTGCATTTGATTTTGTGACTTGCAAACCTGCGGTAAAATGAATCAGAGTTCTGGACAGATTAGGAGAGGATGTCGAGTTCTTGTTTGTCATTGTAGTTATGATCCAATGGTGGTTATTGGTGAGAGTGGAGACTTCTCTGAAGTGTGTGTGGGGACTTCATCCCACTCTCTCGGTGGACCCACTCTCCCCAAGTTGACCCCCACCAGCCACTGTACGTTAATTTAATTTACAAGGTAATACAAACTGACGACAGAACTTATTAAGTGGCAGTCTTCCTCCAATGTGTGTATAATGACATAATCTACAGTCTTTCGGTTCATTAGGAGAGGAGTTGGTGCTTAAAAGCTCTAAGAAGGCATAGTGCCTCAAAGTACAAAGATGTTCTTTGCTTTATGTTTTTTGTGTGTTCTCTGTTCAATGTCTGCTCAGTCCACATAATCACACGCTCTATATATGTAATGTACACTACCGTTCAAAAGTTTGGGGTCACTTAGAAATGGCCTTGTTTTTGAAAGAAAAGCACATTTTGTGTCCATTAAAATAACATCAAATTGATCAGAAATACAGTGCAGACATTGTTAATGTTGTAAATGACTATTGTAGCTGGAAACGGCTGATTTTTAATGGAATATCTACATAGGCGTACAGAGGCCCATTATCAGCAACCATCACTCCTGTGTTCCAATTGTCACGATCTATCACAAGGATGACGCTGGAGAGACGAAGCAGGTACGGGGAGTAACATTTAATAAATAACGGACATGGAACGAGACATAAACAGCTTAGCAAACAGAAAAACAATCAATGCAGAAGCAGGGAACAGAGCTGGGGAACTGACACATATAGGGGAGGAAATGAACAGGTGATAAGAGAGTCCAGGTGAGTCCAATAACGCTGATGCGCGTGACAAGGAAAGGCAGGTGTACGTGATGGATGGCAGGAGTGAGTGATGCAAGGCATTCTGGCGCCCTCAAGCGCCAGGGGGAGGGAAAGAGCGGGAGCAGACGTGACAGTACCCCCCCACTAGGGGCGCCACCCGGCGTCCCACCTGGGCAAACCGGCCGAGACATGGGCGCTGGACAAGCCGGTTGAGGCGTGGAAGCCCGACGAACCGGCTGGAGCGTGAGAGCCTGGCGAGCCGGCTGAGGCATGGGAGCCTGACAGTACCCCCCCTCTAGGGGCGCCACCCGGCGTCCCACCTGGGCGAACCGGCCGAGACATGGGCGCTGGGCAAGCCGGTTGAGGCGTGGAAGCCCGACGAACCGGCAGGAGCGTGAGAGCCTGGCGAGCCGGCTGAGGCATGGGAGCCTGACGATCCGGCTGAGGAAACCCGATGATCCGGTGGAGTGTGACGTGGGATGGGAAGCCACCGAGCCAACCGAGGCAATGAAACCTCTCGAGCCAGCCAGGGCATGAAAGCTCGACGGGCTGGCTTAGGCACCCCCGGTTCCATCGGCGGCAGAATCCACCCCCGACGTCACCGACAAAACAAAAAACAAACAAACAAAAAACTCCTGGACCGGCTGGGCAGACAAGAACTGACGATCCAGCTGAGGCCCGACGTGGGATGGGCGCCATCCGAGCCAACCGGGGCAAGGAAACCTCTCGAGCCTGCTAGGGCGTGGAAGCCCGACGAGCAGGCTAGGCACCCCCGGTTCCATCGGTGGTGACCCAGAGCCGATGCCACTATACCAACCAGAACGCCAGTACTCCCCGATGCTTCGTGTGAAGGCTTCTGCATTCTGTCACGATCTATCACAAGGATGACGCTGGAGAGACGAAGCAGGTACGGGGAGTAACATTTAATAAATAACGGACATGGAACGAGACATAAACAGCTTAGCAAACAGAAAAACAATCAATGCAGAAGCAGGGAACAGAGCTGGGGAACTGACACATATAGGGGAGGAAATGAACAGGTGATAAGAGAGTCCAGGTGAGTCCAATAACGTTGATGCGCGTGACAAGGAAAGGCAGGTGTACGTGATGGATGGCAGGAGTGAGTGATGCAAGGCATTCTGGCGCCATCAAGCACCAGGGGGAGGGAAAGAGCGGGAGCAGACGTGACACCAATGGCACGTTGTGTTAGCTAATCCAAGTTGATTATTTTAAAAGGCTAATTGATCATTAGAAAACCATTTTGCAATTATGTTAGCACAGCTGAAAACGATTGTTCTGATTAAAGAAGCAATAAAACTGGCCTTCTTTAGACTAGTTGAGTATCTGGAGCATCAGCATTTGTGGGTTCGATTACAGGCTCAAAATGTCCAGAAACAAATAACTTCCTTCTGAAACTTGTCGGTCTCTTCTTGTTCTGAGAAATGAAGACTATTCCATGTGAGAAATTGCCAAGAAACTGAAGATCTCGTACAACGCTATGTACTACTCCCAGCACAGAACAGCGCAAACTGGCTCTAATCAGAATAGAAAGAGGAGTGGGAGGCCCCGGTGCACAACTGAGCAAGAGGACAAGTACATTAGAGTGTCTAGTTTGAGAAACAGATGCCTCACCAAGTCCTCAACTGGCAGCTTCATTAAATCGTACCCACCAAAACACCAGTCTCAACGTCAACAGTGAAGAGGCGACTCCGGGATGCCGGCCTTCTAGGCAGAGTTCCTCTGTCCAGTGTCTATGTTCTTTTGCCAATCTTAATCTTTTCTTTTTATTGGCCAGTCTGAGATATGGCTTTTTCTTTGCAACTCTGCCTTGAAGGCCAGCATCCCTGAGTCGCCTCTTCACTGTTGACGTTGAGACTGGTGTTTTGCGGGTACTATTTAATGAAGCTGCCAGTTGAGGACTTGTGTTCCCAGTCAAAAATGACAGGTCTTTAGAAATGAATGGGTGAGACTACAATTAGTGTATAAAATTGAGTTCAGACACATGCCCATTCATCAGATGGACACACTTCCTCTCCCAGACCCTCACATGCATGTTTGTTTGAGCACACACACGCACACACACACACACACCTCACTCCCCTTCTTGGCTTCCATGGCAACCCCCACGGGAACCTTTCCCCAATAGAATCTTTCCCCCATGGGAACCACACCTGTTTGGCATTCTCACAAACAATCGCAACATTGTTTCAATAATATATAGAACTTTTCTTGCAGCTCTGGTATATAAAGCTTTTTCGAGGCCTTGCTCACAATTCATTCTGTGGCAGCACAATGACCAAACAATACTGTATGTGAGGCTCTTAATCATATCTTTGATCATGACACTGGTGAGGAGGAGAGAGTCCTTGTTAAACTTTGACACAAAGTAGTCTGTGATAAATAGCCCAATATATTTCATCTGAGTATTTGTTATAGTCAAAATAATCCGTACATTATGCTTTTTTTACTCAAAAACGAGTTGTTTGAGCTCAGGTCAATAAGGCGTACAGGCCATAAATAGCAAATAGAAGTTTGAAACTTGTAATGTTCACAAGAACTTAAGTTGATAAAAAGATCCAACACAACATGATAATATATGTATTATTATGGATTTATAATCAGCTATAATGGGGGAGGTCATTTTGGATCGGGAACACAGAATTAATTAACATGAAACAAACACAACAGGAGAGTTAAAGAGATTGTCATGTGGTTTTACTGCAAGAGATACATGTGACTATGTATAGAGGAGCTGTGTTGGAGAGGCCTATGCTGCCGCCTACTGTAGTAACAGTAGAGGTGTAGGCATCCTGATAAATAAGAATACACCATTTTCCCTTATATCCCAGTACATGGACCAAGAAGGCAGTTTTCTAATGTTGTATTGTATCTTATATGGTGAAAAATACACTGATTTCATTGTACTGAATATCCCACTCTGGGCAATCGGGTGTTTTTAAATAGTATTTATGCCTTCAGAATGTATTCACACCTCTTTACTTTTTCCACATTTTGTTTCGTTAAAGCTTGGATTTAAAATAGATTAAATTGATTTGTTTTTGTCACTGGCCTACACACAATACCCCATAATGCCAAAGAGGAATTATGTTTTTTCTAAATGTTTACAAATTAATATAAAATGAAAAGCTGAAATGTCTTGAGTCAATAAGTATTCAACCCCTTTTTTTTATGGCAAGCCTAAATCATTTCTGATGTAAAAAATGTCTTAAGTCACATAATAAGTTGCATGGACTCACTCTGTGTGCATTAATAGTGTTTAACATGATTTTTGAATGACTACCTTCTCTGTGCCCCGCACATACAATTATCTGTAAGGACCCTCAGTCGAGCATTACATTTCAAACACAGATTCAACCACAAAGACCAGGGAGGTTTTCTAATGCCTCGCAAAGAATGGCACCTATTGGTAGATGGGGATTTTTTTTTTTTAAAGCAGACAAATATCCCTTTGAGCATGGTGATGTTATTATTAATTATTCATTCACCTTTCAGCAGGACAATGACCTAAATCACAAGACCAAATCTACACTGGAGTTGCTTACCAAGAAGACAGTGAATGTTCCTGAATGGTCGAGTTACAGTTTTGACTTAAATCTAATTTAACATCTATGGCAAGAATTGAAAAAGGTTGTCTAGCAATTTCATTTTTATTTATTTAACCATTATTTAACTAGGCAAGTCAGTTCTACACCTGCATTGCTTGCTGTTTGGGGTTTTAGGCTGGGTTTCTGTACAGCACTTTGAGATATCAGCTGATGTAAGAAGGGCTATATAAATACATTTGATTTGATTTACTTGACGGACTACCAAAAGGCAAAAGGCCTCCTACTGGGATTAAACATGAAAATAAATGAAATAAAATATAGGACAAAACACACATGACAAGAGAGACAACACAACACTACATAAAGAGAGACCTACAGCAAGACAATAACATAGAATGGCAGCAACACATGACAACACAGCATGGTAGCAACACAACATGACAACAACATGGTAGCAACACAACTTGGCAGCAGCACAACATGGTAGCAGCACAAAACACGGTGCAAACCGCCATCGATAAGAGACATTACTGTGCAGCCGTATTCATCGACCTGGCCAAGGCTTTCGACTCTGTCAATCACCACATTCTTATCGGCAGACTACACAACCTTGGTTTCTCAAATGACTGCCTCGCCTGGTTCACCAACTACTTCTCAGACAGAGTTCAGTGTGTCAAATCGGAGGGCCTGTTGTCTGGACCTCTGGCAGTCTCTATAGGGGTGCCACAGGGTTCAATTCTCGGGCCGACTCTCTTCTCTGTATACATCAACGAGGTCGCTCTTGCTGCTGGTGAGTCTCTGATCCACCTCTATGCAGACGACACCATTCTGTATACTTCTGGCCCTTCTTTGGACACTGTGTTGACTAACCTCCAGATGAGCTTCAATGCCACACAACTCTCCTTCCGTTGCCTCCAACTGCTCATAAATGCAAGTAAAACTAAAGAGTTTTGAAGAGAGCCAACAGCTACAGGTTAAACTCAAGTAACGCATACTACTTAATGGCAAATCACTCAATTCAGTGCTTCCTAGTTCCATGTATCAAACAGTTATTTCAGTTATATTAAAACACGGGGGGGGGGGGGGGCAATGCAAATAGTCAGGGTAGACTTGGTGCTCCGGTACCGCTTGCCATGTAGTAGCAGAGAGAACAGTCTATGACTAGGGATGGCTGGAGTCTTTGACAATTTTTAGGGCCTTCCTTTGACACCGCCTGTCATATAGGTCCTGGGTGGCAGGAAGCTTGGCCCCAGTAATGTACTGGGCCATACGCACTACCCTCTGTTGTGCCTTGCGGTCGGAGGCCGAGCAGTTGCCATACCAGGCGGTGATGCAACCAGTCAGGATGCTCTCGATGGTGCAGCTGTAGAGCCTTTTCTAGAAGAGGGGAGAAGAACGAAGGATAAAATAAACACCAGTAGGAAACCCAGTGAAAAAATGTCAGCTGTACAGATAACTCACCAAGAGCTCTTGGACCACTCAAACACAGCAGAAAGCCTTTTTAAGCTATCTGGCTAACATTTAGTAGTGAATTGCATACAAGTGTAACTTTATCACCTCATGTGCGCTGCACAACAGAGACTCGCCGACAGATATTGAACGCTATGGACTCGCCAGCTCCTGCTTTCTCCCGTTGTGCTATTTACAAACAAACATGTGACTGGCTCCACTGTTCTGGGTAACTACGCTAAGCTTCATAATGGAAAATAATGTGACAGGTGAAATGAAGAACGCAATCTGCTTTATCTCCTGAAGTATTGCACAAGGTTATTGCGGATATTAACTTAAAAAGTAGCTCGAGAACATTCACATTTATTTAAAAACTTCAAAGAAATAGTTTTGACGGTATTGAAAAATCATTCCGTGGCTTTTTCCAAATACCCTGGCATATGGTATATACGGTATACCGCCCAAGCCTATTTGGCAGGACCAGACTGGGGCTTTCTCTCTTAAACTCTCTTGCCTCTTTCTGCCAAACAGAAATAGGTGTACAGTCTTTCAATTGAACATTTTGGTGTTGCCAGGTCTTGGTGTTTGTTTGAGTACCGTATGTGTCGTGCCTACAAAACAGTAAGTACCTAGCCAGAGCATTGAGTGCCAGTTCGCATTAGCTGAAACCACTGTCTGTTTTTAACATATTTCCATCTATTACCATTCTAAATAAAGTGCATTGTGTGACTGCTCTATGTAAATGGTTCTTTGTGTTGGCGGTTATCCGTGATCCAAGTCTTCTGGCTGACAGTGGCCAGTGCAATTTCATGCGTGGAGACGAGTTTAGGTAAACGACTGCTGCTTGTGGAGAGCACTGAAGCCCATTGAGGTTTGATTGTGGAGGGATGTGTCAATGCTCACACACTGTCACATTCATTGTAGGGCTGCAGTGGTGCCCGACTGCCTGTCTGTCTCTCCACACAGACAGACTACACTGCACTGTTTACTCAATGTTTTCCTCATTTAGCAGGCAGCTGCAACTTGTATTTTAGCAGGCAGCTGCAACTGTCTACGATTGTCTATACTACAGCTCTATGTGTATAGACGTGGTCACAAGCTGAGCTAAATTCTTTATCCGCTTTCTCTCTCTCATCCTCTCTCTTCCTATGCCTTTGTCTCCCTATATCTCCCTGCCTCTCTCCTCCTCTCCTATTCCCACCCACCCTCCCTCTCTCCATCCCTCCCCCTCTCTCCCCACAGAGATCCTTCTCAGCTGGGGTGAAGCTGTATGACAGTGCAGACTACAAGGGGGCCATCGCCCTGTTCGAGGAGGCCCTCCGGGAGTACTACAGGGCCGACGTGGCGTGTCGGGCCCTCTGCCAGGGGCCCCAAAGGTTCGAGGAGCAGGACCATGTCCTCTACCGCTACAGCCTATACGAACTGGTCTCAGGTCAGTCACTATGTAGTTCTGTGGGGTGTCTGTGTATCTATAACACCTCCTATGTAATGGCCACGTACACAGACGTCACCATGTCTTGAGACGTCTTAAGACACGTGATGGCTGGGTATGTATGTAGTGTTCATAACAGCTCCTATGTGGTGCCTATGTAGTGCCTTTAACACATATACACTGAGTATTCAAAACATTAAGAACACCATGACATAGACTGACCAGGTGAATTCCGGTGACAGCTATGATCCCTTATTGATGTCACTTGAGACATGGATTGTGTAGGTGTGCCTTTCGGAGGGTGAACGGGCAAGACAAAATATTGAAGTGTCTTTGAACAGGTTATGGTAGTAGGTTTGTGTCAACTGCAACGCTGCTGGGTTCTTCACGCTCAACAGTTTCCTGTTGGTCCACCACCAAAATGACATCCAGCCTACTTGACACAACTGTGGGAAGCATTGGAATCAGCATGGGCCAGCATCCTTGTGGAATGCTTTTGACACCTTGTAGAGTCCATGCCCCAACGAATTGAGGGCAAAAAGGGGGGGGGGGGGTTCTTTGGTATACCTAATGTTTGGTATAGTCAGTCTATGTAGTGTCTAACACCTCCTACGTAAGTCATCTGGTTGTATATCGTTTGTTTTACCCAAATCGCAGTTTGCTGTCGCCGAGCGGATTCAACTCTTGTTGTACTCTGTTCCTTTGTGACTCGCTGATTGATTGCTTGGTGGATTTTGAGTTTGTTGACCTCTGTGAATAGACATAGATGGATGTGTAATATGCGCCGCGTGGGTGTGAGCTGCTTGTATTGTATGCTGTATGCTGACTGACCAGAAGACCTTGGTACTTGATTGCTCTGTGTTCACAGCTACTTTACTGCAGTGAGGAGTCTCTCAGCAGCCAGGGGTAGTATTTTTAATTTAAAAAAACAGAGCTTTCTACTTTGAGTGATGGTTCACATTGCTTACAACCCCCTGGTGCAAAATGTCCCCCCCCCCCCCCCCCCCCCCCCCCCCCCCCCCGCCCCCTCCTGAGAAACATAGCCTTGCGAAACACAGCCATTTATCATGTTATGAAGTGGAGGTTTAATGTGGGATGGGAAACTTCGCTTGCTTTCAGATGTTTTGATATGGCATACGGCTATGCCATGCTCACTGGCAGTGGGCTGGTGCATGGTGGGGTACTTGGCACAGGGTCAAAGGCAGGGTTGGGTAGGTTACTTTCTAAATGTAATCTGTTGCAGTTACTAGTTACCTGTCCAAAATTGTAATCGGTAATGTCACTTTTGGATTACGCAAACTCATTAATGTAATCTGATTACATTCAGTTACTTTTAGATTACTTTCCCTTAACAGGCATTAGCAGAAGACAAAAATTGATGTTACCAGTTGAACGACATCTATTGCAGGATAAATCAATGTTAAAGTTTACATAGCTGGCCATATATGGATGTTCAATTTTACTTTATGGGTTGTTTATGTAGGCTTCCTCTAACTCGTCGCTTTTTACTACATGTAATAATACGATTAAATTATATATTTACATAAAAAAACAAAGTCTATCAGAATTCCAGTCATTCCAATTAATGTTATACCCCTGAAATATTCAAGAATAGGACTTGGAAATATGGAAGTATAGATTTGCCAAATTGTTTTACCTGAGCATGACCCCAAAACGAAGGACTTATTAGCCAGCCCTACTCTGTTGTTTATGATTTGTTGTCAAGGAGGACTGATTGCGCTCATTGATTCAAGTTGGAAAATAAATGCTGTGCTCATGGAATGGCATGCTTTCAGCACTACTGAAAAGTGCTATTTACATGTGAAGAATTAATGCCATATGCTGCATTTGCTATAGGCCTATTGTTTACCTGTTGGTGACACTTAGACGTCTTGATAATATGCAGCTGTTTAAAGGGCAAATCCACAGATGAAACAATAACAAAACGGAGGCCCCGCCTCTGTTTTAGTAAAAAGCTGAGGGATGGGCCTGGAGAAATGTAACCACTCTCAGATGAACAGACAGAGCTATGGCTGCAAGGACTGACCATCCATGATATCAAAATGATTGTTTTAACCGTGTTATGAGGCTATACAGTGTTTGTTTACATTTACATTGTTTACAAACATTGGAGAAAAACAAGCTTATATTTTGGTTTCTCATGGAGTGTGACAGTTGAACTAACTTCATGAGGCATTTATTAAGTTATATTCCTCAAGAATCAATGGATATACAGTATATATCATTTATAAATCCCAAAATTGATGTAGCAACTACAGATTGCCCCTTTAAGTCTATCAAAAGTGTGCGAGTTTCAGCATGTGTCCATTAGGAAAAAAATAATTTATCAGCTTGAATTAGATTGAGCAATAAAAGCCCTACTTTTATTCCATAGGCTGGGATCCGCACTATGCAGCTGTTGCAAGAGCACATTTTTCACTGGCTGTGCACTGGTTTCAAAATCAATGATTGATATGCAGCTTAAACTTCTTGAATTCAACCATTTTTGGGTTCAAATACACATTTAGATTTGTGAACAGCAATCCACAACAACCACAATCCGTAAGGCGCAAATAGCTAAATGAGAGAGCAGCAGTGTGATTTACATCAATGCGCTATGTAGATATATATATATATATATAAGTGACATCCGTATCGCCGTAGACTACACTGCTGTCATCCTTACCTCCAAGCGTTTATTCAAGTTGGATAATCTTTGGATGCCGACAGCAGTCGCACCATTGGAAGACACCGCTTGGACTGCAGCCTACAAAAGTCTATTCCTGTTCTTTTCCCGCGATCCATCAAACACATTTGGTGTGTCATCATAGTGGTCTCTGACTTGTGGTCTTAAACTTAAATTTGCGCCTTTTTTCAATGCTGATTTGAACGTCACTGAGAAAATGGAGAATTGTCAAATATTTTCTCCCGACAAACATCCTTTCTGAATTGAAAAGTAATCCTCGAAGTAATCATCTAGTTTTTCAGAAGTATCTGTAATCTGATTACAATATTTTTGCTGGTAACATAACGGATTACAGTTACCGTTTTTTTTGTAATCCCTTACATGTAATCTGTGACTCTCAAGCTCTGGTCAAAAGGCAGACGAGGGAAAATATGCAGAGAGAGAGAGAGAGGGCGTTCTGGACCGCTAGGTTGCCAAATGCCAAGAAATCACAAACTGTTGTGTAAACAGCCCAATGTCTCTCTTTCACAGGGCCTGACAGCGCACACATGATTATGATGACTTGTTTTCGATGTCACACTTTTGTGTCGAAGATTAGTCATTGCTTAGAACATATTTGAATGAGGATAATTGAATGAGGTGAAGTTTGAGATGGCTGCCGTGATTTGGTCAATATTTGTTACAGCTTAAGAAGTTTTAGCCAAATCGTTCTTGCAAACTGAATCTTTATTGCTTTGACGAAAACAAATCCCTCAGTTTGGAAATGGTCTCATGTTTTGTTCATATTAATAGTTTAAAACAACATGAATGTTAAAATAAATAGACTGTTTTTTCACTATGAAGGGAGTACTGGTACACTCTACTTAACAGCAAATACCCCTACGCTATATCTCATGTGGTTCTGCCATTAATTTTTAGAGAGAGCTACTTACCGTAAGTTACCTCCTCGAGGATACTTTTTTTCAGATAAATTACTTTTCCACCTGGACTACTTCATGGGACAGTTCATTTTAAAACTACCTCCCTTCATCTCTTTTGGCCACTCAAGGAAAATGGCCGACAAGGCTCGAAACACCAATGACTCCTCACACATATTTTGGTTCTTGGCATTTCCTCTGTAATGTCCTGGTATTGTAATTTCAAAACATTGTTGTGGCCATGAGTCCGTCTTTGGCTAAGCGGTCCAACAGACCACTGAACATCTTGAAAGAACTTCTAAACGGGTGGAGATGAGTGCAGGAAAAGCAATGAGCAGTGTATTGATTGTGTGAAGTCCAACACAGTTGGAGACAAATGTATATGGTGTAGATATACTTTACTCTTTCCTCTGGCTGTCTCTGTGTGTGTTCACGTGCAAAGCCTTTTTGAGATCTTTTTGACTTGCTCTGTTACCATCTTAGATGATCCAAAAAGCCAACAGTCTGAAACTGGGCCAGCATGAGTGCCTAGCTATTGCCTAAAGACACAGCCATAGTGAGCCCTGCTTGTAAATCTCTCTCTCTCTCTCTCTCTCTCTCTCTCTCTCTCTCTCTCTCTCTCTCTCTCATATTTTGTGGGCAGTGTGCACACATCCTGTCTTCTCTTGAGAGCCAGGTCTGCCTACTTTGTTTTGTTTTTTTATTAATTCTTTCCAATGGGTCAAGTAATTATCTTTTTGTTTTCTCATGATGTGGTTGGGTCGAATTGTGTTGCTGTCCTGGGGGTCTGTTTGTGAGCCCCAGGACCTCTCTCTCTCTTTCTCCACCCTCTCTCTCTTTCTTCATCATCTCTCTTTCTCTTTCCCCATCCTCTCTCTCTTTCTTCACCGTCTCTCCTTCTCTTTCCCCACCCTCTCTCTCTTTCTTCACTGTCTCTCCTTCTCTTTCCCCACCCTCTCTCTCTTTCTTCATCCTCTCTCTCTCTTTCCCCACCCTCTCTCTCTTTCTTCACCGTCTCTCTTTCTCTTTCCCCACCCTCTCTCTCTTTCTTCACTGTCTCTCCTTCTCTTTCCCCACCCTCTCTCTCTTTCTTCATCCTCTCTCTCTCTTTCCCCACCCTCTCTCTCTTTCTTCACCGTCTCTCTTTCTCTTTCCCCACCCTCTCTCTCTTTCTTCACCGTCTCTCCTTCTCTTTCCCCACCCTCTCTCTCTTTCTTCACTGTCTCTCTTTCTCTTTCCCCACCCTCTCTCTCTGCATCACCTCTCCTCATCAGCCATGGTCATAAAGTTCTGACCCCAAAGTCATCCAGAGCAGGTCTGGTCAATGTTCGGTGACCTCATTGGTCAGTTAGAGCCCCACTTATCCAGCCCTAAGTCTACAACCGTTGAACTGAGAGAGAGAGAGAAGAGAGAGAGTTGTTTCAGATTTGTTTCCGTTTTTACTACTTCAGTTTCATAATTTCTCCATAAGGTCTTGTCAGTGAGCACTCAGTGTACAGTCTGGCATTAATGCTCCATTGAGGGAAAGCATTCGGTTAACATACTGTCTTATTGTTGCATTTTTGTTAGTCATTGCGTCAGGCCTAGCTGTGAGTCCATAGACTCCAGGGCCCATATTCATAAAGATCATGAATGCTGATCTAGGATCAGGTCCTCCCTTCTTAATGGAATCTTATTCATTATGTGTTAAAAGGAAACTGATCCTGCTCTGAGAGGCTTTATGAATATGGGCCCAGAAGCATCACAGCTGGATAATGTTGGATGTTCTGATGTGGAAGGATGTGTAACAGGCAATGGAGGCTGCTGAGGGGAGGACGGCTCATAATAATGCCTGGAACGGAGCGAATGGAATGGCATCAACCCATGGGTTTGATGTATCTGATACCATTCCGCTCCAGCCAGTACCACAAGCCCGTCCTCCCAAATTAAGGTGCCACCAACCTCCTGTGGTGACAGGGGTGTCAGGCCTCTCATAGCACTGGAAAATAGTCATGTGATTATGCAATTATACACACACACACACAAGCTTAGTCAGCTGTGTTTGTGTTGACATTAGCCAGTTGCGTATTTCCCCTCACAGAACGCACTGCTGCTAGCGGTATTGTGGTGGTCTTGAAGCTAAGCTGAGTCGATGGCAAGCGTGCTTTGTCTCAATCACACATTGCGCAAACATGCCGAAAGCGTACCGTCTTGGCTTTGATGAGGCTTTTCTCAATGTCTAATCATGCCAAGAGTTCTTTTTCCGTAGGGCTTCAACAACCGTAGAAGCAGCGCAGTTGTAGTTTCTTTGACCGTGGGACTATGCACCTCAAGTGGTGAATGAATCACGTCTAAAGTGCTATTTGATCTTGATGGAGAAGTAACGTTACATGGAAAGGCATTTGATTTGACTTGATTTATTAGGATCCCCAATGGCGACGGCTAGTCTTACTGGGTTCCGACGCGTAATGGAAAAGACGTTACAGACAAAATACTTTATAATTGACATACATTTGAAAACATGAATGTGTAGTGTGTGGATCGGTTACACATACATACACTATACAGTATATACAAAAATATGTGGACACCCCTTTAAATTAGTGGATTGCTGACAGGTGTACACAATCTAGCACACAGCCCTGCAATCTCCATAGACAAACATTGGCAGTAGAAGGGCCTTACTAAAGAGCTCAGTGACTTTCCACGTGGCACCTTTCCAACAAGTCAGTTCGTCAAATTTCTGCCCTGCTAGAGCTTCCCCGGTCCACTGTAAGTGTTGTTATTGTGAATTGGAAACATCTAGGGGCAACAACGGCTCAGCCACGAAGTGGTAGGCCACACAAGCTCACAAAACAGGACTGCAGAGTACTGAAGCACGCAACGCTTAAAAACCGTCTATCCTCGGTTGCACCACTCACTACCGAGTTCCAAACTGCCTCTGGAAGCAACGTCAGCACAAGAACTGTTTGTCGGGAGCTTCATGAAATGGGTTTCCATAGGCGAGCAGCCGCACACAAGCCTAAGATCACCATGCGCAATGCCAAGCGTCGGCTGGGAGTGGTGTAAAGCTTGCCGCCATTGGACTCTGGAGCAGTGGAAACACGTTCTCTGGAGTGATGAATCACGCTTCACCATCTGGCAGTCCGACGGACGAATCTGGGTATGGCGGATGCCAAGAGAATGCTACCTGCCCCAATGCATAGGGCAACTGTAAAGTTTGGTGGAGGAGGAATAATGGTCTGGAGCTGTTTTTCATGGTTCGGGCCCCTTAGTTCCATTGAAGGGAAATCTAAACGCTGCAGCATACAATGACATTCTAGATGATTCTGTACTCCCAACTTTGTGGCAACAGTTTCAGGAAGGCCCTTTCCTGTTTCAGCTTTGCAATGCCCGCATGCACAAAGCAAGGTCCATACAGAAATGTTTTTTGGAGATCAGTGTGGAAGAACTTGACTGGCCTGCACAGAGCCCTGACCTCAACCCCATCATAAACGTTTGGGATAAATTGGAATGCCGGACTGCGAGCCAGGCCTAATTGTCCGACATCGGTGCCTGACATCACTAATGCTCTTGTGGCTGAATGCTGAATGGAAGCAAGTCCCCGCAGCAATGTTCCAACTTCTAGTGGAAAGCCTTCCCAGAAGAGTGGAGGCTGTTATAGCAGCAAATGGGGGGCCAACTCCATATTAATGCCCATGGTTTTGGAATGAGATGTTCAACGAGTGTCCACATACTTTTGGTCATGTAGTGTACATGTGAATAGAAAGGAATAGTTTTCCTTTACACTACAGTATTCACATTTGTTATATATTTATGTGATCCTGTAGTGGTTTACTGTCTTCCGACGTACTTTCTTCCGTGGTTATGGGGGTGGCACAATATAAGGGGTTACACAAAGCAGTTTTCGTGCAATTTTATTTACAGTTGTGCTTGTGACAGCTAATCAAATTGAACCCTCTTTTGTTTACTTGTTAGCTACCTACACCAATAGCTAGAATAATGTGTTATTAACCAGATAAAAATGTATTGAAAGACTTAAAAGCAATACAAATAAAGTTGTCCAGCCACATGGTTTGAGAATTCTAAATTCACCCAATATAAGGGGACATCTCTTTCTTGGAGAGCGTGTGCCTCCATTCTCCTCTCTCCTCAATGAGTGTGGTTCTGTGACAACGCTCAACCTCACTGGCCACAAACACACAAAAACTCTGGCTCCTGTCCCCTCCTCCTCTCCAACTCCTGCCTCCAGCCCCTCCAGCCTGACATCACGGAACGACACAGCAACCTTACACAACGGCGCCATGAAATCAACATGACTGACTCTCCTAAAGAATGGAAATATTTGTTGGTAACCTTAGGTGTTCTTTTCTCCATCCATGTGTGAGAGCAACAAATACAGACCTGGTCTGGGCAACGAATCAACAAATACAAAGACTAGCAACGAGAGAAGAGATTATTGTTGGTGTTCTATAGTCATAGAGATACAGGAGTATCCGGTTGTCTGGGACCGCTCTGACCTGTGATTTCACAGTGGTTGACCTCACTGGAGCATGTCACCGAGGGACATTGGTTAACCTGAATCCCACCTCGGTCATCTCTTTCTTTTTTTGTTTGTCATAGAGAAAGGATGACGATATTTTATACATACATGTCAATGGGTCAATGTATTCCTGTGCTAAATGTTTCATTCACCCACTAATGTTACCCACTGTGTGTGGAAGGTGGTGAAAACTGTGTTGAAAGCTACGGTGTGTGTGTGGCTTTAGGATATTATTCCTCAGTAGACCTGAGAGTCTCAGGGCGTGAAGCTAAATGTAGGACAAATAAAATGGAAACACCTTTGAATTGGCTCTATTATCCACTGAATCTCTGATAGAACCAAGTGTTGGACTGACGTGTCTAGAGTGATTACAAATCTAGTACGGAGAATGCAAAGCGCGATATCTACACTAAATCAGTGGCGACCTGGCTGAAAAGAAACCTTTGCGATCGCAATAAAGAATGTATGGTAATCAGTCGGATGACAGTACTGCATGAGACATTACGGTAGGCATTGCGAATGGTTCCTCATCATTATCACAACGACTCAATGCTTTTCCTCAGGAGGACATTACTCTGCTTTAAAAATGCTTATGAATATATGACTTCACCTGTATCCTCACCCACCCTCCTGTGTGTGTTTCAGACCACTTCACCCAGGCGCTGCACTGTGAACACGAGTGTGTGAGAGACCTGTCTACCCGGCCCGGCCGTCTGTCTCCCATGGAGAACTACCTGCCTCTACACTACGACTACCTGCAGTTTGCCTACTTCCAGAGTGAGCAACATTACCCTACTGCACCCTACTGTCACCTAGGCTTACCTCTACGCTTCGACTGCCTGCAGTTCACCCACTCCCAGAGTAAGGGCTGGAAGTATCGCCGAAGATCCGCGCTAAAGCTCGATTGACATATAAATGCAATGTTTCTGCGTTCGCGGAGACCACATTCACGGTACACGCTGACATGTGTCGGCTCAATCGGATATGACCTTCGCAGTTGAATGTGGATCTTCCGAGATACTTCCGCCATACGGATTGAATCCAGCCCCAAGTCTTACCTAACCGCACCTTACTTCACCCTACTTGACACTGCTTGCAGACTTTCCAAACCACAGGGTGTGGTGTTCAGACTAAAGCCATGGCCAACCCTGATCTTGGAGAGATGTGGTGTGTACAGACTTTTATTCACTAACAATAACACACCTATATCAAATGATCACTAATTAGATCAGTATTCCCCTGTTGACTCAGAGAGACAGAGAGCTGAGGAACACCTGGTCGCAGGCATCTGAAAAGGCAGGGATTAGGGCAAATCACAAAGAGCCGTGGAGAAAGGCCAGAACTCGTGTTCATAAAGCTTCTCAGAGTAGGAGTGCTGGTCTAGGATCAGCTCTACCTTTTAGATTGTGATGAATGGACAGGGTGGACCTGATCCAAGATCAGCATTCCTAATCTGAGACACTTTGTGAATACAGGCCCAGACAATCAACACCAAACAGACCAGGACCACACCTCAATAGAGAAGCACACACTGTTCCACTCAAACTGATTCAGCAACATTTATCCAATATCTGGTCTGGTGTTGTTCATAATGGGCCACCAGCATTTGTGTAGTCTGCGCTGTTTGGGGATCAGACACTAGAGGGGGGAGGGGGTTGGCAGGACAACATAGGAAAGGAGAGAAGGAAGGAAAAGCCAATGAGCTCATCAGAATATGTCTAATAAACCCAATTGGCTCATGGGATCCTAGGAAAAACACAGAGCTCAATGAATCATTCCCAGCAGCAGCACTTAAAGCAATAGTTCAGGATTTTGGCAATGATGCCCTTTATGTCCTTCCCCAGAGTCTGATGAACTCATGGATGCCCTTTTTATGTATCTGTGTCCAGTATGAGGGAAGTGAGTTAGTTTCGCAGGCCAATGCTAACTAGCGTTCGTGCAATGACTGCAAGTCTACAAGTCTTGAGTCGCCTGTCAAGTCAAGTCTCCCCATCACTCAGCAGCCTCACATTGCTCTCTGCGGGAAGCTGTTTCCTCAATGATCCGTTCGGTGACATTGTCGTTTTTTTATGGCCTCAAAGCCCCTCACTGTTTACGACCTGGGAACCAGGGGAACCGGGGGAGACGCGCTGACCGCAGAAATGCTGCTGCCTAAGGCCTGGCCGCCCCACCAGGAAGTGATATGTGAGCCCAACTAATTTACAAGACAGTAAAGCGCACGTGTCAGGGTGGATGTATGTGTGTGCCGTGGGCATGTGTGTATGTGTTACTTGCAATTCACCACTCGCTGTAAGCACTTTAGGCACAGGAGATACTGCCCGAGCCTGGAGCAGCTGTGTGTGTGTGCGTGTGCGTGTGCGTGTGTTTCCAGTACCTCACCTAGCCTCTGACTGCCTCTCACTGTTGTAGCGCTACTGCTGCTTGCTCCGTTGTGGTCATGCCCCTGGAATGTTCAGCCGCGATAGACTTCAAATCTCATTTAGACCTAGGGGTTGCTTTATTACATGTGGACCTGTGCCGAACTTTGAGTCGAAACCTATAGGAAGTGTCCGTTATACTGGCTTCATCCCAAATGGCACCCTATTCCCTACATAGTGCACTACTTTTGACCAGAGCCCCATGGATGCTATTTGGGATGCAGCCTTCTTACAGGGGAGTTCAGGGAGGGAGTCTGTAACGGAGGTGTGATGACAGTTCCTCTTGTTTAGGCGGGGCTCAGAAGGATGGATGGATGTCTTTTAACCTCTCTACTTGTCAACAGACTAATTAAACACCACCTTGCCTGAACCCTATTTCTATTCATTTATCTCTCTCTCTCTCACACTCTGTTTCTCTTTCTCTCGCTCTCTGTTCCTCTCGCTCTCTTTCTTTCTCTCACTCTATCGTCTCCCTCTCTAGCCCCTTTCTTTCAATTTCAATATTCAATTCCATTTTCAATTCAAACAGGCTTCGTCAACCCAAGAACAACCCGATGTTGTCAAAGCAATACCACAGAACGTAACACTGACGTCCATTTTATAACGTCTTCTTTCTCTCTCTCTCTGTCTCTCCAGTGAACATGGTGGAGGAGGCGATGGAGTGTGCCAAGTCCTACCTGCTGTTCCACGAGGGGGAGGAGTTTATGACGGAGAACGTGGAGTACTACAGAGAGGCCGTGGGCCACGACGTCAAACCCCGGGAGGTAAGACCTTGGGTTGCATCCAAAATGGCACCCTATTCCCTATATAGTGCACCACTTTTGATCCGGACCCTCGTGGGCTATTCCCTAGCCTGGTCCCGGATATTTTTGTGCTATAATTTCAACTCCTTGTCAACCCAAACTGTTTGGCATGATAATGACTGGCAAGGAGCACAAAAAGACTGGTACCCAGGCTAGCTATTCCCTATTTGGTATAGTGCACTACTTTCGGCAGTAATAAATAGTGCACTATAAGGAATAGAGTGCCATTTCTGACACGCACCCTGTTATTTACTTTGTTGACGTTGGAGGGTACTTTAATCAGTTACTGTTTCTCTTTCTACGTTGTATTGCCAAATAGTTGGGGCCCAGGGTTTAGTTTTAATTCCTACAGATTCACTGCCCAATAGGTTTTATAAGCCTGTTATTGCTGCGTGAATTTAATGCCAGATATTTTTGAGTGACTCATCATTTGTGTTCACCGGCAACTATATCCCCTAGGTGTTCCTAATTACCAGGTTATTGGGAATGTAAATGTGCTAATAATTCAGAGCTGACGTTTGGAAGAGGGTGTAGGGAATAGGGTACTATTTGGGGTGCATCCGTAGTCAGTTTGCCTGGAGAACTATCTCGAACTGGCAAACTAGCAGCCGGTTTGCCCCGAAGAACTTGTCCCCCCAAAAACGGTCGACTTTAAACCCTCAAACCTGCTCCACTCTCTGTACAGCCATGGGGTCTCTTGTTCTGCAATCCCTCCCTTGCAGGCCCATTTTCCTGGAAAGCCTGGAACCTATTAGAGTGAACGTGAATTCTCCCAGTAGGGCCAGGGTGTGTGTGAGAGAGAGGGTTTGCGTGTGTGTGTGCGTGTGTGTGTGTGTGTGTGTGTATGCCAGCGGACAAACCGGTGCAGCTAATGACTGTGGTTAGGACTCTGACATCAACCATCTCAGTCCCTCTGGCTCTCTCCTCTTGGCCCCTCGACTCTCCTTTCCTCCATTCCATCTTTCTCTCCGTCTCAGCCCCTCTTCTCTCCTCTCCATTCCTCTCTCTTTCTTTCTCGTCCTTCTCTCGCTGCGGCTTCAGGGACTTAATTTAGCCAGCATATAGAGCAGTAGAGAGCTGTGGTCTGCCTGCCTGCCTTCCTGGCAAGGCCTCCTGTCCTTCAGGAACAGGGAGGAGGGCTTATATCATGCATCAATGCCCACAGAAACAATTTAGGAGCTGTTTACATTACAGGTGGAAAGAGGATTTTTTTCGCCCACCACAAACGCCACTGGCTGCTCAGGTTTCAAAACAGCGTCGCCACTTCTTATCTATTGCAGATGATCACCCGTTCTTTCCCTCATTCCTCCTCTCCTCTCCTACTCCCAACCCCTATAATGTAAGTCCAAGACACTACAGTCACACCAGCCCTCTTTAAGGCCTTGCCAGGAAGGACTAGTAAAAAGAGGGTTGTTACATGCCATTTGACACCAACCATCTCAGATTGTTCCGAAATCGTTTCTGTAGTTAGAAACAGATAAGATTAGCATTCCTGCAACAATATTTTGTTGAAATATTTTAATTTATAGGATTCATATAATATTCAATAAATATAGTACCTAATAGTACCTAACATCCGATTTGGACCAAACTTGTTTCTAACAATGAGTAAGACATAAGGAATCCAAAGAAATGGTCAAGAGACACTCATGGACACCCCACGCCATTCCCAACCCAACATTAAATATACAGTATCAGTTCTCTATGTCTGACAAGTAGTATGGGGCTGCGGCTTGGAGTATTGTTTCTTCATCCTGTATTCTCAGTGAATTTGGTGATTTTTTTTTTCCCTTGTTCAAAGAAATTAGTCACTGAAGTTGTTAGGTTTATGTCCCACCCTACATCCTTATATTACCAGGTTCTGACCACTAGACGGTGCTGTTGTTGCTGTCAGGTGATTATTTTTTTACTCTTATTATACTGCTCAGTTTATACACTGCCCCCATCATCCCCTTCCCAAAATACACATGTAAATGTTGGACTATAAATTGTGCCATCCTGTATTAAACTTATGCTAAAGTGTTTATTCTATTCTACTGAGCCATTTACTTTATGTTCGTATTCGTATATTATTTCTTATTGTTATTGCATTGTCGAGAAGTAACCTGCAAGTAAGCATTTCGTTGGACGATGTATACTATGCGTATCCCGTACATACAACTAATTAAACTTGAAACAAATCTTCCAACGTTTTTCACCTAAAAGCAGGAACAGCACCATCTAGTGGTCAGAACATGGTAATATCAGGATGTAGGGACATAAACCTAACAACTTCAATGATACATTTTTCTGAACAGGGCCAAAATAAATATACACAAATTCACTGGGAATACATTGCATAGGATGAAGAATCAATACTCCGAGCCGCAGCTCCATAGTACTTGTACTAGAGAACTGATACTACACTGAACAAAAATATAAACACAACATGCAACAATTTAAAATATTTTACTGAGTTACAGTTCATATAAGGAAATCAGTAAATGTAAATAAATTCATTAGGCCCTAATCTATGGATTTCACATGACTGGTAATACAGATATGCATCTGTTCGTCACAGATACCTTAAAAAAAAGGTAAGGGCGTGGATCAGAAAACCAGTCAGTATCTGGTGTGACCACCATTTGCCTCATGCAGCGTGACACATCTCCTTCGCATAGAGTTGATCAGGCTGTTGATTGTCGTCTGTGGAATGTTGTCCCACTCCTCTTCAATGGCTGTGCAAAGTTGCCGGATATTGGCTGGAACTGGAACACGTCGATCCAGAGCATTCCAAACATGCTCACTCAATGGGTGACATGTCTGGTGAGTATGCAGGCCATGGAAAAACTGGGACATTTTCAGCTTCCAGGAATTGTGTACAGATTATTGCGACATGGGGCCGTGCATTATCATGCTGAAACATGAGGTGATGGCGGCAGATGAAAGGCACGACAATGGGCCTCAGGATCTCGTAACGGTATCTCTGTGCATTGAAATTGCCATCGATAAAATGCAATTGTGTTCGTTGTCCGTAGCTTATGCCTGCCCATACCATAACCCCACCTCCACCATGGGGCACTCTTTTCACAACGTAGACATTAGTAAACTGCTCACCCACACCACGCCATTCAGTCTGCCATGTGCCCGGTACAGTTGAAACCGGGATTCATCTGTGAAGAGCACACTTCTCCAGCGTGCCAGTGGCCATCGAAGGTGAGCATTTGCCCACTGCAATTGTTTACAACGCCAAACTGCTGTCAGGTCAAGACCCTGGTGAGAACGACGAGCATGCAGATGAGCTTCCCTGAGACGGTTTCAGTTGTGCAAACCCACAGTTTCATCAGCTCTATGGGTGACTGGTCTCAGACGATCCCACAGGTGAAGAAGTGGGATGTGGAGGTCTTGGGCTGGCATGGTTACACGTGGTCTGCGGTTGTGAGGCCGGTTGGACGTACTGCCAAATTCTCTAAAACGACTTTCTCTAGCTTATGGTAGAGAAATGAACATTACATTCTCTGGCAACAGCTCTGGTGGACATTCCTGCAGTGAGTATGACAATTGCAAAACTTGAGACATCTGTGGCATTGTGTTGTGTGAAAAAACTGCACATTTTAGAGTGGCCTTTTATTGTCCCCAGTACAAGGTGCACCTGTGTAATGATCATGCTGTCTAATCAGATATGCCCACTAAGGTGGATGGATTATCTTGGCGAAGGAGAAATGCTCACAAACAGGGATGTAAACAAATGTGTGCACAAAATTTGAGAGGAATAAGCTTTTTGTGCTCATGGAACATTTCTGGGATCTTTTATTTCAGCTCATGAAGTATGGGACCGACACTTTACATGTTGCGTTTATATTTTTGTTCCGTATATCTACACATTGTTGGGGATGGATTGGTGTGTGGTGTACGTGGTTGGCTTTTGTCAATTTCATTGGATTCCTCATGTCTAACTCCTTGTTAGAAAAAAAAGTTTGTACAACTCGGATGTCAGGTACTCTTTTATTGAATAATATATGAATCCTATTCATTAAAATAGCCAATTTGTATACAATCAATTCACTAAATTTTTCAGAGATCAAATGATATTTAAGTAAAATAATGACGCAGGAATGCTAATCTTATCTGTTTCTAACTGCAGAAACGAGTTCAGAACAATCTGGTTAAGCCTTGAATGGGTGTCGAAATCCTCTTGTGCTTTCTGAGGTAGAACAACCCAAGAGAGAGGGCAATATAGCACAGTCCATTTGGCCCAGCAACGAGGCGAAGAGAGGGCTGGAGGGGGGCTTGACTGTTAAAGAGGAAGAGGTGTTAGGGTTGGGACAGTAAATAAGATATGAAGAGGCACAGTGGTTATAAAAAATAGTCTTCCTAAACGTTCCGCTTCAAGGGGTCAATTTTGGGAGATTCAGTAGCTCGGTAATGTGCTGAAGTGATGTCATAAAAAAAAACAGTTTTTACCTGTGGAGATTAACATGGCTGCCCGATATCTCTGTGTGTCTATAGAAAGCTGAGTGGTACCTGAGGCGCCATAAGCAGGAGCTGGAGCTACTGGTGATTGGCAGTGAGAACATGCACGTGGAATTTACAGAGGGGGTGAGTACAGTACATTGATGACAAATGGAAACTTAGCCTCTTATTTGAACTTTGTTGGGCTGTCTCTGATACTTGTGAATGGCTTCCATGACTACTGAAAGGTCAATTGGGGGCGGCATTTCTGGTCCTGTTACTGGAACAAGTCATTTTTGAAACAGGGCACAAAAACGAGAGCCAGCGCTGGGGCCAGATTACTGATTTAGGATCAGTTTTGCTTTTTAGATCACAATTAATAAGATTCAATTGAAGGGGGGGGGGGGTCTGATCCTAGATCAGCACTCCTACTCTGTGACACTTGTTGATGCATACTGTCTGTAGGACAGTAACAGGTGCCTGGTAGTTACACCGTTACGTCCGCAGTACACAGCACCACCTTGAGGCGATGATGGAAAACCATTGGTGCTCCAGCTTTTCATTCATGTACTTTTTGCACTTTAATCCTTCTGGATCTACATCTGTTCCACATAGTTGTAGTATAGATTAGTATATATATTATTATATAAGGAGTGTTGTATATAGTATATACACTGAGTGTACGAAACATTAGGAACATGACATAGTCCAGGGGTGTCAAACTCATTCCACGGAGGGCCTAGTGTCTGCAGGTTTTTGGTTTTTCCTTTCAATAAAGCCCTAGACAACCAGGTGTGGGGAGTTCCTAACTAATTAGTGATGTTAATTCATCAATCAAGTACAAGGGAGGAGCGAAAACCCGCAGACACTCGGCCCTCCGTGGAATGAGTTTGACACCTGTGACATAGACTGACCGGTTGAATCCAGGTGACGGTTATGACCCCTTTTGATGACACTTGTTAAATCCACTTCAAGTCATTTTAGCGGCCCCTCTCTTGACAGTGAAGGTAACAATTAGCAGTTTCACAGGTAATCTCCTGCAATTCTACACATTTTGCCATAGGATGGAGGCAAACGTTTGCATATGATATCCTTTTTAATATGATAACTGATGGTCAATGGGCCCCGCCCACATTATGCTAACTACAAGTTTAGATAGCTGGCCACTAGACTAATTTACCAATCGAAAACAATTAAGCTGACATGGGCTAATTGGTGACTGCTGATGCACAACCAAATTTCAAAATGGTACCTGGTGTATTCTACTATTTTAACTCTCAGCAGGAAGCTGAGACCCAGACTGAATTCCTAAAAAATATATAGACAGTACCAGTCAAAAGTTTCGACACACCTACTCATTCTAGAGTTTTTCTTTATTTTTACTATTTTCTACATTGTAGAATAATAGTGAAGACATCAAAACTATGAAATAACACATATGGAATCATGTAGTAACCAAAAAAGTGTTAAACATATCAACATACAGTACCAGTCAAAGGTTTGGACACACCTACTCATTCAAGAGTTTTTCTTTATTTTGACTATTTTCTACTTTGTAGAATTATATTGAAGACATCAAAACTAACAGACATCCCGCTAAGCGTAAACCAGATGGGATGGCGTATTGCTGCAGAATAATGTAGTAGCCATGCTGGTTAAGTGTGCCTTGGAAAATAAAAATAAATAAATCACTGACAGTGTCACCAGCAAAGCACCCTCACACCATCACACCTCCTCCATAGTTCATGGTGGGAACCACACATGCAGAGATCATCCGTTCACCTACTCTGC